>NC_084559.2:25030645-25180645 GCF_033978685.3 Nerophis lumbriciformis
AACACATGTAGACTGGTTGGGCAAACTCCCATGCACCCTCAAGGACCCTGCCGAGAGTATAGAGCTGGTCCACAGTTCCACGACGAAAACCACACTGTTCCTCCTGAATCCGAGGTTCGACTATCCGGCGTAGCCTCCTCTCCAGTACACCTGAATAGACCTTACCGGGAAGGCTGAGGAGTGTGATCCCACGATAGTTAGAACACACCCTCCGGTTCCCCCTCTTAAAGAGAGGAACCACCACCACGGTCTGCCAATCCAGAGGTACCGCCCCCGATGTCCACGCGATGCTGCAGAGTCTTGTCAACCAAGACAGCCCCACAGCATCCAGAGCCTTAAGGAACTCCGGGCGGGTCTCATCTACCCCCGGGGCCTTGCCACCGAGGAGCTTTTTAACTACCTCAGCAACCTCATCCCCAGAAATAGGAGAGCCCACCACAGACTCCCCAGGCACTGCTTCCTCATAGGAAGACGTGTTGGTGGGATTGAGGAGGTCTTCGAAGTATTCCCTCCACCAATCCACAACATCCGCAGTCGAGGTCAGCAGAACACCATCCTCACCATACACGGTGTTGATAGTGCACTGCTTCCCCTTCCTGAGGCGGCGGATGCTGGACCAGAATTGCTTCGAAGCCGTCCGGAAGTCGTTTTCCATGGCCTCACCGAACTCCTCCCATGCCCGAGTTTTTGCCTCTGCGACCGCTGAAGCCGCACACCGCTTGGCCTGTCGGTACTTGTCCGCTGCCTCAGGAGTCCTATGAGCCAAAAGAACCCGATAGGACTCCTTCTTCAGCTTGACGGCATCCCTCACCGCCGGTGTCCACCAACGGGTTCTAGGATTACCGCCACGACAAGCACCAACTACCTTGCGGCCACAGCTCCAATCAGCCGCCTCGACAATAGAGGCGCGGAACATGGTCCATTCGGACTCAATGTCCAGCACCTCCCTCGTGACATGTTCAAAGTTCTTCCGGAGGTGGGAATTGAAACTCTCTCTGACAGGAGACTCTGCCAGACGTTCCCAGCAAACCCTCACTATGCGTTTGGGCCTGCCAGGTCTGTCCGGCATCCTCCCCCACCATCGCAGCCAACTCACCACCAGGTGGTGATCGGTAGAAAGCTCCGCCCCTCTCTTCACCTGAGTGTCCAAAACATGAGGCCGCAAATCCGATGACACAACTACAAAGTCGATCATGGAACTGCGGCCTAGGGTGTCCTGGTGCCAAGTGCACATATGGACACCCTTATGTTTGAACATGGTGTTCATTATGGACAATCTGTGACGGGCACAAAAGTCTAATAACAAAACACCGCTCGGGTTCAGATCCGGGCAGCCATTCTTCCCAATCACGCCTCTCCAGGTTTCACTGTCGCTGCCAACATGAGCATTGAAGTCCCCCAGTAGAACGAGGGAATCCCCCGGGGGAGCACTCTCAAGTACTCCCTCGAGTGAATCCAAAAAGGGTGGGTAGTCTGAGCTGCGGTTTGGCGCGTAAGCGCAAACCACAGTCAGGACCCGTTCCCCCACCCGAAGGCGGAGGGAAGCTACCCTCTCGTCCACCGGGTTGAACTCCAACGTACAGGCTCTGAGCCGGGGGGAAACAAGAATTGCCACCCCAGCCCGTCGCCTCTCACTGCCGGCAACGCCAGAGTGGAAGAGAGTCCAGCCCCTCTCGAGAGAACTGGTTCCAGAGCCCTTGCTGTGCGTCGAAGTGAGTCCGACTATATCTAGCCGGAACTTCTCCACCTCGCGCACTAGCTCAGGCTCCTTCCCCCCCAGCGAGGTGACGTTCCACGTCCCAAGAGCTAGCTTCTGTAGCCGAGGATCGGACCGCCAAGTGCCCTGCCCTCGGCTACCGCCCAGCTCACATCGCACCCGACCTCTATGACCCCTGCTATGGGTGGTGAGTCCATTGGAGGGGGGACCCACGTTGCCTCTTCGGGCTATGCCCGGCCGGGCCCCATGGGGACAGGCCCGGCCACCAGGCGCTCGCCATCGTGCCCCACCTCCGGGCCTGGCTCCAGAGGGGGGCCCCGGTGACCCGCGTCCGGGCAAGGGAAATCTGGGTTCCTTGTTTGTTTTCTTCATAAAGGTCTTCGAGCTAGAAAATGGATATATATATATATATATATACATATATATTTATACAGTATATATACAGGTAAAAGCCAGTAAATTAGAATATTTTGAAAAACTTGATTTCAGTAATTGCATTCAAAAGGTGTAACTTGTACATTATATTTATTCATTGCACACAGACTGATGCATTCAAATGTTTATTTCATTTAATTTTGATGATTTGAAGTGGCAACAAATGAAAATCCAAAATTCCGTGTGTCACAAAATTAGAATATTAGTTAAGGCTAATACAAAAAAGGGATTTTTAGAAATGTTGGCCAACTGAAAAAGCCATGAAAATGAAAAATATGAGCATGTACAATACTCAATACTTGGTTGGAGCTCCTTTTGCCTCAATTACTGCGTTAATGCAGCGTGGCATGGAGTCGATGAGTTTCTGGCACTGCTCAGGTGTTATGAGAGCCCAGGTTGCTCTGATAGTGGCCTTCAACTCTTCTGCGTTTTTGGGTCTGGCATTCTGCATCTTCCTTTTCACAATACCCCACAGATTTTCTATGGGGCTAAGGTCAGGGGAGTTGGCGGGCCAATTTAGAACAGAAATACCATGGTCCGTAAACCAGGCACGGGTAGATTTTGCACTGTGTGCAGGCGCCAAGTCCTGTTGGAACTTGAAATCTCCATCTCCATAGAGCAGGTCAGCAGCAGGAAGTATGAAGTGCTCTAAAACTTGCTGGTAGACGGCTGCATTGACCCTGGATCTCAGGAAACAGAGTGGACCGACACCAGCAGATGACATGGCACCCCAAACCATCACTGATGGTGGAAACTTTACACTAGACTTCAGGCAACGTGGATCCTGTGCCTCTCCTGTCTTCCTCCAGACTCTGGGACCTCGATTTCCAAAGGAAATGCAAAATTTGCATGGTTGGGTGATGGTTTGGGGTGCCATGTCATCTGCTGGTGTCGGTCCACTCTGTTTCCTGAGATCCAGGGTCAACGCAGCCGTCTACCAGCAAGTTTTAGAGCACTTCATTTTAAAGCAAAATTTTAAAGCAAAATAAGCAATACTTTTACTTTTTAAATGCTTATACTATTCCAGAATATTAAGATTTGCACTGGATGTTTACTTTTATATTTGCACATTAAAAAGCAAATAAGCTACTTTTAATTTTGTTAAATGTTAAAAGTTTTAAATGTTTACATTGTTACAGAATATTTTGTCATGTTGTTGTCAATGTTGACTGAGTGGCCATACTTTTTTTTTTGTAAATAAAAGCCATGCCTTTTGAAAAAACTGGCCTACATTTATTTTTTCCTCTTCATTTTAAATAAAAAAAATAATCGGTAAAAGGAAAAATAATCTATAGATTAATCGAAAAAAATAATCTATAGATTAACCGATTAATCGGAAAAATAATCTATAGATTAATCGATAGAAAAATAATCGTTAGCTGCAGCCCTAATATATATATATATATATATATAAATAATCCGTTCATGAATGAGTATATCCGTTCGGCCCCCGTGTTCAATGGAGAAGTCTGATCTACAAAATTTGCAGGCAGCATACCCCTTCCCCTTCGAGCTGTCCTGGATGAACTGAAATTATTTTTTCCAATCATTTTGGAACTTGCAAGCGTACTTCAAATTTTTACTCGTCGTCGCCATGTCTCTTCTTCGTTCTTCTGCTTCGTCTCTGTTATGTTTTTGGACATTACTACTTGCCGTAGTTTTGAGGCAATGCATGATGGGAATCCGGATGTTGTGTGTCAGTGTATTAACGTGCCGGCTGGAATAAACACACGCTGAGAAATAGCTCCGTGCCTGCCTACTTTATGGGTTATAGATAAACCTATGGATAACGGAGACATATATAATAGTCTCCTTTTCAGGTGAGAGAGGACGCTAAAGGCAGTGCCTAGAGAATGGTTGCCCCGGGAGATTTTCAGGAGGGGCACTGAAATTCGGGAGTCTCCTGGGAAAATCGTGAGGGTTGGCAAGTATGACTCCCACCCTTTGGCGGGCCAAATGACACAACTTGGCAGGCCAAATTTGGCCCACGGGCCTCAATTTGGACACCCCTGGCGTGGGCAATATTTTCACATTGGACCTAATATAGTGAATATATTTAGTAATGAGGCATAATACACACCTGCGACATAATATTAACTAACGTAGTCATTGTTCAAAAACTTTCCACAATGAATACGTCCACAGTGACTGCTAAATAACAGTTCATAAAAGACAATAAACAGCACAAAGTGGATGGAACATATCAAGGTTATTAGCACATTAAAGAGCTGGGTGTGTTAAAGCGTTTAGCAAAGAAGTTGACAGCTGTAACGTCAACTAGCTAGCGAGCTAGCAATATGTCAGCTAGCAACCCCGCAGGCACAAAGACGCAGGTCCAGCTTCATCGCCAGCAACGGAAGGAATTATCGCCACACTTGTGAACACAGCGGTTTCGTCATCGCGATGCAGAGCAAAAAAGAAAATCAATGCCATTAAATAAAAAGTGTGCAGCACAGAGGTTGAAAAGCTGGGCATGACAAGAAAAGCCAGCTGTCAGGCTAACTAAAGGGCTAACTGTAGCGCTATTGAACTGTAACGGTGATGGGAGTCCGAGCCCAAATCCCCCAAAATCCAAGTACATGTAATTTATTCTCTTGGTCCCGTTTAAACACAACCAAACTGAGCACTGTGCACTCCGCCAAGGTATAATATGTGCTATGAAGAAATTTTAAAAAGTACCTCAGTTTCTGATTGTTACTCCCTCCAATCTCGGCTTCCCTTCCCCCGTCCAGCGGCCACTGTAGTGCAATGCATCATGGGAATTGTCGTTTCATGGCGTGCTCTGAATTCATTACGTCATTGTTCTCTGGTACGCAGGTTCTGATGGCGTGTTCCCTTTTTTGCAAGCAGGCTCGTTTATGCGCACATTAGAGTTAAAAAAAAAAGGCTGTTTTGCCAGCCAGAAACTGTTTGCCAGAAAAATTGATGGTATGATGTTGTTTATATATATATATATATATATATATATATATATATATATATATATCCATCCATTTCTACCGCTTATTCCCTTTGGGGTCGCGGGGGGCGCTGGAGCTTATCTCAGCTACAATCGGGCGGAAGGCGGGGTACACCCTGGACAAGTCGTATATATATATATATATATATATATATATATATATATATATATATATATATATATATATATATATATATATATATATACACACATATATATATATATATACTCGAGGTTTCTGTGGTTTATCCGTTATACATATATATATATATATATATATATATATATATATATATATATATATATATATATATATATCAGTGAATTATCATCATGCAAGTCATTTGATTTTAGGAGTTAAATAGGACAGTGACACGTTTGCTACCGGGCTGCAAATATACAGTAAATATATATATATATATATATATATATATATATATATATATATATATATATATATATATATATATATATATATATATATATACATACATCCATTTTCTACCGCTTGTCCCGTTCGGGTCGCGGGGGTGCTGGAGCCTATCTCAGCTGCATTCGGGCGGAAGGCGGTGTACACCCTGGACAAGTCGCCACCTCATCACAGGGCCATATATATATATATATATATATATATATATCCTGAGATCGATAGGTTGGGAGTTGAAACCCCGGCCGAGTCATATCAAAGACTATAAAAAAATAGGACCCATTGCCGCCTTGCTTGGCACTCAGCATCAAGGGTTGGAATTGGGGGTTAAATCACCAAAAATGATTCCCGGGCGCGGCCACCACTGCTGCTCACTGCTCTCCTCACCTCCCAGGGGGTGATCAAGGGTGAAGGGTCAAATGCAGAGAATAATTTCGCCACACCTCGTGTGTGTGTGACAAACATTGGTACTTTAACTTTAATATATATATATATATATATATATATATATATACTTTTTTTTTTTTTTTTGGTCTCCTGCCCAGCTTCTTAGGCAAATCGTATTGTTGAGATGCCCATATCGGCTGTACAAATTTACTTTACAAAAGAGAAGTGTGGGATACTTCTCCATCCATCCATCCATTTTCTACCGCTTGTCCCTTTTGGATACACGGGGGTGGGATACTTCTCTTGTTGCCTTATTTGTATTTGACTTTATTAAATGTATTCATATTATCATTTGGTGCAGGAAGGGATAGAATTGATTAACGTGGACCCCGACTTAAACAAGTTGAAAAACTTATTCGGGTGTTACCATTTAGTTGCCAATTGTACGGAATATGTACTGTACTGTGCAATCTACTAATGAAAGTTTCAGTCAATCAATCAATTAGTCAATCAAACGAGAAAAAAGGAAGACAGAGGGGGAAATTGTGGGGACAGAGGGGGATAAGACAGAGGGACAAAAACAACAACAGCAACCACAACAATAACAACAGCAACAACAATAGAGCAACATCAGCAAATAGGATATGTACAAATATGATGGTAAAAGTGATAACAAAGAAGCAGTTAGTGAAATAAATAATAATACAAAAATGACAATGAGCATTATTACACTACAAATGGAGCAATACACATATCAATAGAAATAGCGCTATTGATAATGAATAATTATCAACAATACAGTTGTTCAAATGCAACAATACATATACGTAATGATAACTAGAGATACAAAAGAAAGCAGAAAAATGGAGGGGAAGAAAGAAGCAAGCTATATTAACCTTGTAGATTGTTATAGTAACAATAGGTTAAGCTTTGTCAGTGTGCCATGTGTTACCCAGTTTACATTAAATCATTTATAACCGACCGCATTTCCTCATACTTAACTTTCGCCAGTCCCACCAGACACACCAATAAGCTTGATCATTGATGTATTATACAACTCCTGATACGAAGTCGCCATTTGCTATATTTGTTACATCTTTGTTACATGGGACAGTGCACATTAATAAACATATCAAATCTAAAGGTGCCAAATCGTAGTCAAAAGCTAGGTTCCCTCTGCAGTCCGCAGCAGGTTGATGACCTAAGATCGGGGCAGATCAGGAACAAAGTGACCATAGTAATTAATGGGAGAAGTGCTAAATTGTTGCATATAATAATTGTGCTGATGGTAGAAAATACACATCTTCTTTGGCCTAGTAAGTTAAAGTGCTGCTACCATTGCACATAGTCCTATTATACAAGTAGTTAGCAACAACAGATGTATTTAAGCATGAAAAATTGGACCAAAAAAAGCTATCATTGGTGTATCTACGTATGAAATATTGCAAATAAAAATGGAAATAAAAATCCACAGAAATATATTGGAACTAATGGCAAGCATTTCCAGCTTGATTATACAAACCCCGTTTTCATATGAGTTGGGAAATTGTGTTAGATGTAAATATAAACGGAATACAATGATTTGCAAATCACTGTATTCCGTTTATATTTACACCTAACACAATTTCCCAACTCATATGGAAACGGGGTTTGTATATCCATGCTTTTGTCCTTGAATGTGATGTGTCACCTATAACCCATCAGATACTAAAGCCAAAAAAAAAGCCTGCTATGAGCAAAAACGAGTAAAAAAACAAAAGTCTATGGAGAGCTTTTTTGCAAAGGGAAAAGGCCAAGGGCTCCCACTAATTCCACCAATGAGCTTTTTCATGTATTAATTTTTCATGCACTTTCATGCATTTTCATCAGTGAAAATAATGCACTAGGAGACATTTTCAAAGCTAAAGAAGTGTTATTGAGCATTGATTGTGCAAACCTATATGGAATCATGCACACATATAAACTATGTATAGTGCACATACAGAGGGGGAGACATAGCCTACTACAAATATATATTTTAGGTCCTCTCTTTGTCATTATTTGGGCTATTCAACTGGTGGCCCGTAAGTTCAGTTCAAAACATTTATGACATTTAAAAAAGCAGAGCACTCCTGTTACTGTGATACAATGAAAATACCAAAATTAATTGTCTACTACAGTGGACGCTGGTTCTCCCGACAATACAAAATAAGAATAATAGTGAAGGAAGAAGTCTTAGCTTTCTGGAAATGGGGCCCCAAAACAATTTGTTTAAGTATCCCTGCTAAAGACTGATGAAAAAAATGGTTGGCAATTTGAGTCAATGGTAATGTCAACATGAAGCATGATTACTGGATGTTGTTGTAACATTTAGAATAGAAGTAATGACTCAAATTGACAGTACGATAAAACCATGCAACCGTGGACATCAATGGCATTTGAAATTGTTT
Organism: Nerophis lumbriciformis; assembly: GCF_033978685.3. Lineage (NCBI taxonomy): Eukaryota > Metazoa > Chordata > Actinopteri > Syngnathiformes > Syngnathidae > Nerophis > Nerophis lumbriciformis. Next base: position 25,039,000 of record NC_084559.2, read on the forward strand.
ATTCACATGGTAGCCATTTTAATGCAAGGCAAGTGCACAATGTCAATAAATAAAGAACCACAATAACATTTCATGGCAGCACGATGGGCGATACCCAAAGTGATATCACTTTAAAACAATGTGTTTATTGTACTTTAAGAGTGGTTGAATGCGAATGTAAAGAATGTATGATTGGTGTGAGAGCTGCAAAATCTCAGTGAAGTCAGGGAAACACATGTATGCTCAGACTAATCAATGAATCTCCCTAATATGTCCCATTTTCTATTTTGATGATGATCACGTAGTGTTTATGTTTTTCTGTTATTATTGATGAATGTTGTGTCAGCAGACGTGAGCCATCTCCATGGACACATGATCGGCCATCCTTTGCCGGAGGTGGTTGGCAAAGTCGACCTGTGTCTGAGAGAGCACTTTGTTGATGATGGTCTTTGGGATCCAGCCCTGCACACAACAAACATTGTCAATGGAATGGAATTCGTAGCTATTAAAAAAAATTAAGTAGAAAAGACTGCTGAGTACCTTTAAATCTATGTTGAGTAACCAGGTGAACTTGGTCTTAGTCGGGTCTTCAAGGCTGGGCTTCATGACGATACAAGTGGGTCCATTCTCCGCCCTGGCGAATGAAAACGTAGTTCAAGCACGGGTACCCAAACGTTTTGAGGCAGGGCTCATGTATATGTCAGAATCAGAATCAGAATCAGAAATACTTTATTAATCCCTGAGGGGAAATTAAAATTTCAGTACAATCCCGTTGCCAGGGGTGTCTCCAGATACCTCATGAGTCACCATTGTGTCGGATGGGACATTTTTATGTATGTGTATATATGTATATGTACCGTATTTTTCGGACTATAAGTCGCAGTTTTTTTCATAGTTTGGCCGGGGGTGCGACTTATACTCAGGAGTGACTTATGTGTGAAATTATTAACACATTACCATAAAATATCAAATAATATTATTTAGCTCATTCACGTAAGAGACTAGACGTATAGGATTTCATCGGATTTAGCAATTAGGAGTTGATTGATTGATTGAGACTTTGGAGCCTGGAGGTGTACTTTTATTGCAGTTTTGAAGGAGGATAGAGATGCTTTTTCTTTTATACCTGTTGGGAGCGCATTCCACATTGATGTGGCATAGAAAGACAATGAGTTAAGACCTTTGTTAGATCGGAATCTGGGCTTAACGTGGTTAGTGGAGCTCCCCCTAGTGTTGTGGTTATGGCGGTCATTTACGTTAAGGAAGTAGTTTGACATGAACTTCGGTATCAGGGAGTGACAGATTGTTTGGTAAACGTATAGCATGTTCTATATGTTATAGTTATTTGAATGACTCTTACCATAATATGTTACGTTAACATACCAGGCACATTCTCAGTTGGGTATTTATGCGTCGTATAACATACACTTATTCAGCCTGTTGTTCACTATTCTTTATTTATTTTAAATTGCCTTTCAAATGTCTATTCTTGGTGTTGGGTTTTATCAAATAAATTTCCCCAAAAAATGCGACTTATACTCCAGTGCGACTTATACTCCGAAAAATACGGTATATATATATATATATATATATATATATATATATATATATATATATATATATATATATATATATATATATATATATATATATATATATATATATATATATATATATATATATATATGTATGTATATATATATATATATATATTTGTTTTTTTTTTAATGTGTGTATATATATATATATATGTATATATATATACACTGTATATATATACATATATATATATATATATATATATATATATATATATGTATATATATATACATATATATATATATATATATATATATAAATATATATATATATATGTATATATATATATATATATATATATAGGTTAGGTCAGGAAAAAACACAGAGGCTATTTCATCCCTACAAGCCTGTTTCGCAGGTTTCCCTGCTCTTCATGGGGTTTTATTGAATAAAATCAATAAGATACCCCTTGAAAAAAATCAATAAAATCCCCTGAAGAGCAGGCAAACCTGCAAAACAGGCTTGTAGGGATGAAATAGCCTCTGCGTTTTTTCCTGACCTAACGTATATTCCGCTCTACCCCGGTATCAAGCACTGTATAACGGATAAACCACAGAAACCTCGAGTGTATATATATATATATATATATATATATATATATATATATATATATATATATATATATATATATATATATATATATATACATCCTATTTGTTGTTGTCTTGTCCCCCTCTTGTCCCCACAATTTCCCCCTCAGTTTTTTTCTTCTTTCTATCCCCTTCTTCTGTGCCTAACATGTAAAAAATTTAATAATTTCAAATTCAAATAAGGTAAAAAGATAAGTGTCCCACGCTACTATTTTGTAAAGTAAATCTGTACAGCGGATATGGGCATCTATGTCAACAATATAATTTTCCTGAGCGGCTGGACTGGACAGATTTAAAAAATAATAATTACATTTATTTTATTAATTTTTTAAAACTTCAGATGCATGTGCGGCCCGCGGCCCGTAGTTTGGGGTCCCCTGAGGTAAAGCCACAGTGCAAGTCATTAACTCGCCCAGTCATTCCTCACCGGACCACACCCCTCTGCTCAGGCATCTTGGGGTGCTGAGTGGACATTCCAGCCAAGAAGCAGGAGGAGCCGCGGCGTTTGGCACAGCGAACGCTGACAAAGTCTCGAGGCCCCACAACATTGCCAGGGGTGTCTCCAGATACCTCATGAGTCACCATCGTGTCCCGGCCGATCCTTTGAAGGATCTGTCGGATGGGATATTTTTGAGCACGTGAAAGGAGATGCAGAATTATATTAGAAACCGAGCTTACCTTGACTTGCTTTACATTTGGGTTCCAGTCCCCCATCTGCTCCATGTTTCCCACCAGCTCCTCATAAAGACTGTCTGGATGTTGCTCTAGCATCACTTCCAGCCGGAACACTTTCCCAATGTCAGGCAGCACTTTGCTCAGGACTTTGTCTCCATTTTCCTGAGGTGCATCACATACATACAGTAAGTCACTTTCCAATATCATCCACTCACTTTCCTCATTTCCATGCTCGTAAAAACAAAGCTATATCGATTGATGCCAGCGACTAAGATCACAAGTTTCGGGCGGATCTCACGAACCATGACATTTGCTTGCAACGTAAAGCATGACAATTAGCCGAGAGACAGCGCTTATCTTAAAACAGTCTAAAGTTGGGGCCCTCTTAAGTTGAGGTAGCACTGTACAAGAGATTGTACTCACAGCAACAGTTTCAACGGTCCAGCCCTCCTGCTCTCCGAGGATGCTGATAGCCTTCTGCAGAGCATTTTCACCTTGCTTCACATAGGACAATTCCTCCTCACTGTATCCGTCCTCCCTAATTGGAGAACCTTACAACAAACTTTTATGAAAATCAAAAAGATTTGATGTGTCAATCATGCCTGTATGCCAGGATTAAATAACTCACTGAGAAGGGAACTTCGTCTGCGCACTTGGCTCATCCATTTACTCTGGCCAGGACCCACAAGTCGGTCTAGTTCATGGTGAATAGCCACCATGGCGTTCTTTCTCAGACCTTGCAGATGGAGACAAAAACATAGACCAATTTATTATTTTAGTTCAATTTATAAAACATGCATTTTATAAAACATAACAACAGAAAAGTGTCGATCTGGGAATTTCCTCACTCACCTCTCACGTTTCTCATATGGCGGTAGGAGATGCCGGCACACAGTTTGAAGGTTGCGGGCAGCATTTTGTCTGGAAGAGAATAAAAACCTATGAAAGCAAATAAATCTCAATATAAATATGATATTCAAGTTTGTAAAATATAATTAAGGTGAGGACAGTGTTGTCAAGAGAACTTGGATTTAGTGGACTGTGGATGTCTGAGAGGGCCTGTATATATACAAAACGTACCTACAAGGCCACTGTGCTATCACCACGCAGATAAACACACACACACATCACCTCACTCTTCGCCAAGGTTGCTTGTACTTTTGCTTGTTGCTTGTCCGACTCTCACACGATGTTAGATAACGTCCAGTGCCTAAAGCCGAACACTGGATAGCGCAGAAAGGTCAGTGGGAGAATGACTCATCTTATCCCTTCGCGGTTTGAAACTGTCGAGAAAAAAAAAAATCTGTTGCTGGTTTTGGCTCTTTTCCGGCTAACCTTCATTATGACTGATAGAGTATGTTGCCATGAGCTCAACACACTTGTCATTTGTAATTGATGGTGAAACATTAACCCTGATGTTCTGTTGGTGGGCCTGGACACTCTGCGTCATGTGATCACCTTGAAACACTATGGACGACATTCTTGGTACACACCAAAAATCACTGGATTTATTAATAAATTAAGAGTAGGGCTACACCATCTTGTTTACCCTAATACATACAATTTCCAATTATATTTATGAATTAATCAACATACAAATTAGTGGTGTGTCATGGTCATCAGCAAACTTTAAAACTTTAAAACCAATGTCTTAGAAAAATATATCACTTTTGAATCAACACCAGTAGTTAATCCTATGATCAATGTTAATTACAAAACTAAATGTGGGATATAAATAATAATGGAAGTATAAGTGTTTGTATATAGTATAGTATTGGTACAAATCTCTAACCAACACGTGTACAAGGATATTTCACATGTCTTTACTGTGTGTATATTTGAACAGTGTTTATGTTGTGTACAAGGTGTATTTATAATATGTTGTGTAAAGGAAATTTCATATTTCTATGAAGCCCATCTTGTATTTCAGATTGTTTATAGGGTTAGGCGAAATAAGTGCTCAACTTCAGCCTAAACCCTTTCGGTCTGTAACATTGTCAATGTATGAATGTTTGTTTATGTAAAACTGTTTGTTGATTTTGTTGACCACTGAGCGAAGAAATAATAAACTAAACTAACTACATGTTCAACCTGGGCAACTAGGACTCTTCCTGTTTGTTGATGGTGTTTTACCTTTCAACCAAAAAGCTTCTGCAGTTCTAAACATGTGTGTGGTCACAATAGGGTTGTTGTTGTTATCAAACATTGATTGACTGATTGAAACTTTTATTAGTAGATTGCACAGTACAGTACATATTCCGTACAATTGACCACTAAATGGTAACACCCGAATACGTTTTTCAACTTGTTTAAGTCGGAGTCCACATTTATCAATTCATGGTACATCTGGTGGACCTCTCTGGTACTGTTCTCAAGTGGTTCACATCCTATCTCTTAGACAGAAAATGATTGGTAAGTATGGATACAAGCTCCTCAAAGACCGATGTGTGACATCTATTTGTCGCATAAGACCTCTGTATGTAAAATGAGATTATCGCAGATCCTCAAAATGCAACCTTTTGATCAAATTTGAATAATAGGATATTGAGACTGATTTGGTGGATTTAAAGAATCCTTTTTTATTCACAAATGAAATTGTAAATGGGTATTTGGTGGGTAGATTTTGAAATGTATTGTATGTACTATATTTTGTATATTGTATGATGATTTATATTTTAACTCTGGGTCCCTGTCCATAAGCTGTGTGCTTCTAGGGATGACCTTTTTGCAGAGCGGACTCTGATATTAACAAAAGAAACAATAAACAAAACTATGTCTGTATGTAAATAAATAAATAAATAACTTAGGTCCTATCTATTTGACTATTCACATGCTTCCACTTGGCAGTGTCTTAGGGAGAAATGGAATACATTTCCACGGTTACGATGACGACACGCCGCTGTATATTTCCATGTTTCCTGACTTAGATATTCAATCTTGGATGGCAGACAACTTTTTACAGTTTAACCAGGACAAAACTGAAGTTTTAGTCATCGGCCCTGAGGCCCTGACATAGAAACACATTTGTAAACTACAAGTATTGTATTTTACTCCAACCACATTAGAGTTTTGGCTTTCAGCATCCTTGTGACCGTGGTCTGGTGAGCTCCTGGAGTAGACGGCTCCTGTGATAGTGTTTCTTCACCTGGCTCCATACATACGTGTTTCAACATTGTTGTCCTCAAAGGAATGCCCTTTCTTTTTGGGAAGCAAATGAACTGCTAAGGAGGAAACTTCCCTTGTGCCATGGGTTTGTACAGTACTACCTCTACTTAGGAGCTTAGTTGGTTCTGTGACGGAGCTCTTAACTCAAAACACTTGTATCAAAAATCAACGTCTCCCACTGAAATTAATTGAAATCAATTTAATCGGGGCTTGGCCCCCCCAAAGTAACACAATTTGAACATGTAACATGCCGTTTAAAAAGAAAATCAAACATTTAGACCAGTGGTCCCCAACCACTGGGGGGTATGGTATGGTATTTTTTGGGTTTTTTTTTGTCATAAAAAAATACAATCATGCGTGCTTACGGACTGTATCCCTGCAGACTGTATTGATCTATATTGATATATAATGTAGGAACCAGAAATATCAATAACAAAGAGAATGAGTGTGAATGAGTATAAATGGGGGAGGGAGTTTTTTTTGGGTTGGTGCACTAATTGTAAGCATATCTTGTGTTTTTTATGTTGATTTAATAATAAATAAATAAAAATAAATAAATTGTTTTAAAAACGAAAAATGGATTTCTTGTGCGGCCCGGTTCCAATCGATCCGGTGGTTGGGGACCACTGATTTAGACAATAAATATTGTATAAAAATATTAAAACATAATGTACTACTAATAACTACAGTAGTTTTATGAAATAATGTGATAACAATGTACAGTATTTGCCTTGGAGAGTGGACTTCTAAGGTATCTCCTTACAGCTGCTTCTCCGTCAAACACACCATCAGCAGCTTTTCATTATTTGCATGGATGAATGTTCACTGTCAGATATCAGTCATGTTTTTGATGACTTATTTCCGTATTTACATTCACTTTCCTCCCTCCCATGGTTGAAAAACATAGTTATGTCAATCTCCAGCAATAAGCTAATTCTGCCGAGTAAGACCAGAAGTTTTGCTCGAATCTTACGGGGTTCACGGTGATATTCGCTATGCCAACAAATAGCAAGGATGCTTGTAATTCAAGTTTTTGTTTGTAACTTAAAGCGTAAGGGGACAGCGCTTATCTTAAAACACTCTTAAGTTGAGGTACTATTGTATAAAGGTTTATTGGTCACTCAGAGGTGTACAATGATATAAATATGCTTTACTTGATTGTGTGAGTTTTACCATTCATTGGTAGACCATGAAAATAAACAGACTAAAATTCAGGACAAAAATTTTACACAAACAAAAATATTTTCGACAAAATAATAAAAGTATTCCCTTGGCAGAATTTAGTCAATCTTACAAAATTAGTAAACCAAAGCAAAACTACTATTGGCTCTCATACAAATCCAAAGCCTTCCTGTGTCCAAGGACTTATTCCCTGAGTTTGTAAACACTATAACAAATAGACACAATAAAACCAACTGTAAAATATTTAGGCAAAAGTGTCTTGCACATTAATCTGAGTGCATATTATTTATGTATGATTGAAAAGATTTGTTTAAACTACCCGAAATCCTTGACAAATAGCATTGGTTGCCTGTCCCCACTCCCCACATCCTAAATTTAGGCTTGAAATACCACACAGCTTTTTTTTTTGTATGAACATGTTGCTCCTAATCTCAACTAAATTTATTTTCTTTAAAAAAATAAAAAACTTTTGTCATTTCTCTCACGTTAACGCATACATTACACCTAAAAAAATACCACAAGTCTCCTGTCCACAGGAAGTTGATATATTAGGGTCTCTTGCTCCATGGAAAGGCCACCATTAAGTTTACCCTTTTATTTTTCAGTCCTACCTCAATTTGTGGTTGTATTTATTTGCTTGATGTTAAAATAAATAGTAATGTGCTTAGTGTCAACTGAGAATGGGTACCTTTCACATTTGAATCATTACGGTACCCATACCGGTACTCAACAGTTCCAATTTTCGGTACTTCTGTGTGTGTTCATGTGTTAATAAACGTTTGTTTAACAATACATCTCTTATTTTTTTTACATTTTACAGAGTGCTGATAATGAAAACTATGTTGTGCAATTGATTTCTTACACTTCTGGGTCTCATGTGCAAGTATTACACAGTAGACTTTAGATGCAGTTGCAATTTCACGGTGTGTTTGCCATTAAGCTTAATCTGGTTTTGAGTTGCGGCCTAAAAAGTGTCAATACTGCAAGTATTGTACGTATTACACCTGTTTGATTGTAACGTGCATCTTAGTTGTAGTTTTAATTACCAATGCAATTGTCATCGAGCTAATGCATTTTTACGTACGTTTGAGCGTTTCTTATTAGGCATACTTGCTTTGTGGCTATGGAAAAACTGCAACGTTACCGTGTTTTTCAACCACTAGTGTGCCGTGAGATACAGTCTGGTGTGCCGTGGGAGATGAGCTAATTTCACCTATTAGGGTTAAAAATATTTTTTGCAAACTAGTAATTATAGTCTGCAAATGATGTGTTGCTGTTAAGTGTCGGTGCTGTCTAGAGCTCGGCAGAGTAACTGTGTAATACTCTTCCATATCAGTAGGTGGCAGCCGGTAGCTAATTGCTTTGTAGATATCGGAAACAGCGGGAGGCAGCGTGCAGGTAAAAAGGTGTCTAATGCTTAAACCAAAAATAAACGAAAGGTGAGTGCCCCTAAGAAAAGGCATTGAAGCTTAGGGAAGGCTATGCAGAACGAAACTAAAACTGAACTGGCTGCAAAGTAAACAAAAACAGAATGCTGGACGACAGCAAAGACTTACTGTGGAGCAAAGACGGCGTCTACAATGTACATCTGAACATGACATGACAATTAACAATGTCCCCAAAAAGAAGTATAAAAACAACTGAAATATTCTTGTTTGCTAAAACAAAGTAGATGCGGGAAATATCGCTCAAAGGAAGACATGAAATCCATCCATCCATCCATCCATCTTCTTCCGCTTATCCGAGGTCGGGTCGCGGGGCAGCAGCCTAAGCAGGGAAGCCCAGACTTCCCTCTCCCCAGCCACTTCGTCCAGCTCCTCCCGGGGGATCCCGAGGCGTTCCCAGGCCAGCCGGGAGACATAGTCTTCCCAACGTGTCCTGGGTCTTCCTCGTGGCCTCCTACCGGTCGGACATGCCCTAAACACCTCCTTATGGAGGCGCTCGGGTGGCATCCTGACCAGATGCCCGAACCACCTCATCTGGCTCCTCTCGATGTGGAGGAGCAGCGGCTTTACTTTGAGCTCCCCCCGGATGACAGAGCTTCTCACCCTATCTCTAAGGGAGAGCCCTGCCACCCGGCGGAGGAAACTCATTTCGGCCGCTTGTACCCGTGATCTTGTCCTTTCGGTCATAACCCAAAGCTCATGACCATAGGTGAGGATGGGAACGTAGATCGACCGGTAAATTGAGAGCTTTGCCTTCCGGCTCAGCTCCTTCTTCACCACAACGGATCGATACAGCGTCCGCATTACTGAAGACGCCGCACCGATCCGCCTGTCGATCTGACGATCTACTCTTCCCTCACTCGTGAACAAGACATGAAACTGCTACAGGAAAATACCAAAACAAGAGAAAAAGCCACCAAAATAGGAGCGCAAGACAAGAACTAAAACACTACACACAGGAAAACAACAAAAAACTCAAAATAAGTCACGGCGTGATGTGACAGGTGGTGACAGTACACCTACTTTGAGACAAGAGCTATACTGATGCATGCTTGGTAACGGTTTAAAGTCATATCCAACAATTGCGACAACGACTTTTTACTGTCAACTGAGTTTCGTTTTTTTTAATGATTTCTGCTGGTGGTGTGCCTCCGCATTTTTTCAACGCAAAAAATGTGCCTCGGCTCTAAAAAGGTTGAAAAACACTCACTCAGAGGCAGTACAACTGAGTCCGAGTCGTACCATCATGTCATACTTGCCAACCCTTCCGAATTTTCCGGGAGACTCCCGAAATTCAGCACCTCTCCCGAAAACCTCCCAGGACAAATATTCTCCCGAAAAACTCCCGATTTTCAGCCGGAGCTGGAGGCCACGGCCCCTCCAGCTCCACGCGGACCTGAGTGAGGACAGCCTTTTTTTCACGACGGGAGGACAACAGGGTGACAAGAACTAAATCATCCAGACTAGAGATAAATTGTATTATTATGTTTATCTTACCTAAATATAAATATATTTATTAATTTAAAAAAAACAACTAAATAAATGTTTACTATATTTTGCTAAAAACATCAAAATTAATTGTATTTTTATTTTTATTTTTTCTGACTCCTTATTACATCCAGCCATAGAATTATACATTAAAATAAACATATTTGAAATAATTAATTTTAAATGATCATAATAATTCATTTAAAATGACCATATTTAATTATCGCAGGGCCAACACAGATAGACAGACAACATTCACACTCACATCCACACACTAGGGCCAATTTTTAGTGTTGCCAATCAACTTATCCCCAGGTGCATGTCTTGTCCAGGGTGTACCCCGCCTTCCGCCCGATTGTAGCTGAGATAGGCTCCAGCGCCCCCCGCGACCCCAAAAGGGAATAAGCGGTAGAAAATGGATGGATGGATATTTAATTATTAAAATAATTGCTTGTTTATCAACAACTTTAGCATTTTATTCATTACATTTTGAGTTAAGTTATCTTATATTCCTTAAGATTTATTTATGCAAGTTTGAAGTATCAATGATCTAAACACAGTTTTGTTTGCATTTTTTCAGGATATATACATATATATATATATATATATATATATATATATATATATATATATATATATATATATATATATATATATATATATATATATATAGATATATATATATATACACACCGTATGTATGAAATACTTGGTGAATTCTAGCTGTCAATATACTCCTCCCCTCTTAACTACGCCCCCACCCACACCCCCGACCACGCCCCCCACCTCCCGAAATCGGAGGTCTCAAGGTTGGCAAATATGCATCATGTACAACAAAGGTATCGATATATGGTATTGATTTTACGTTAATCGATACCTGGTAGTACCGACAACAAAAGCACCAAATTTGGTACCCATCCCTAGTGTCAAACTGTATTATCTAATGCTTAAAACTCAGTCCTGTTATTTTCAGTTCCTGTTACTCAAATTAGTTATCTTCAGCTTTGGGACCTTGGACACAATTTGAATAAAGTTGCCTGAAATCAGCTAATACACTTTTCCGTCATGTCACTTCACGTTACTAACATCATCTTGGTGAGTCTGCTCGCGCCTTCCCATCAGTGCGGCTGAATCACGCTCTGGATAAAGAATGTCCGATGGCGCTCTGTTTTGTCAAGCATCTCACATGTTTTGACAACCTTGTTCAGCCGCCCCCGAGCAAAAGCAAAAGCATCAAACGGTAATATTGCTTCAATGGTTTGCTCGTCAACAGTGCGCCAAAGAGTGGCAAGTCATCTGATTAGTGCACTAGCAGTAAATCAGGAATCATGTGCTAAATTCTAATAAAATACTGGAATCATCTTGACCTGGAACAGCCTTGCGTTGCACCAAGTGGATCGTAGGCATTGGCGCCAATCCCGTGGGTCCTTCGGGGCCTGAGCACCCACGTGGGATTGACAACAACTTTCATTCTTTTGCATCATTTTTGAAAAATCTATTCTGTTGTTAATTTAGTGGCATGTTTGGTCCGTTACACGTAACAAAATGAGTCACAAATCAAATAGTCTATAATTAACAAAATCTAACCAAGGCTTTATTGTGCCTGAGAATAAACAAATGACACAATCATCTTGACTTTGAACACACTGCCCATGAATGAATGAAGGGCATACTTACTCAACAGCCACACATGTCTCACTAAGGGTGGCAGTATGAACAATGCCAACACTGTCATAAACATGTGCCATATAGTGAAACCTGTCATGATCCGTGGTCCGTATCATGTTTTTGTTATGTTCTGTTAGTTTTGGACTCTTTTAGTTCCTTTTTGACACCTGAGTTTGTTTTAGTAACCATGGCTACTTATGATTTTCACCTGCCTCTGGTGTTCGGGGCGCGCACCTGCTTCTAATAAGAGGACTATTTAAGCCTGCCTTTGCCAGTCAGTCGTCCTGGCGTCATTATTGGTTTCATGCCACAGTTTCGTGTTTGTTCTATGCCATAGTTAATGCTATTGGTTTCATGCCACAGTTTCGTGTTTGTTCAATGCCATAGTTAATGCTATTGGTTTCATGCCACAGTTTCGTGTTTGTTCTATGCCATAGTTAATGCTATTGGTTTCATGCCACAGTTTCGTGTTTGTTCTATGCCATAGTTCAGGGGTCGGCAACCCGCGGCTCTAGAGCCGCATGCGGCTCTTTAGCGCCGCCCTAGTGGCTCTCTGGAGCTTTTTCAAAAATGATAACGTTAATGTTATCTTGTAGCCTACACCAGTGGTCCCCAACCCCCGGGGCGCGGCCCGGTACCGGTCCGTGGATCGATTGGTACCGGGCCGCACAAGAAATAAAAAAAATACATTTATTTTTAATTTTTTATTAAATCAACATAAAAAACACAAGATACACGTACAATTAGTGCACCAACCCAAAAAACCTCCCTCCCCCATTTACACTCATTCACACAAAAGAGTTGTTTCTTTCTTTTATTAATATTCTGGTTCCTACATTATATATCAATATAGATCAATACAGTCTGCAAGGGATACAGTCCGTAAGCACACGTGATTGTATTTTTTTATGACAAAAAAGTAAAAATACCATACCATGGATAACAACAGTCAATAATTATTCATTTTATTTTATTTTTTTAGGGGGTTAACAACAGTCGATATTTATTTTTTATTTTATTTTTTTCTTATAAAATAAAAGTGAGCTTTTCTTAAACCAAATATTGTGTTTTTTTCCATATACAACAACCTATCTGGATTCGATAAGAGAATCGATAAGGAATCGGTTCGATAAGAGGATTCAATAATGGGTTCGAACTCGATAATTTTAGCTACTTACATCATGTGTTGTCATCATTATAACACTTATATAAGTCTTTTAAATTTTTGCGGCTCTTGACAGATTACTTTTTTGTATTTGTGGTCCAATATGGCTCTTTCAACATTTTGGGTTGCCGACCCCTGCCATAGTTAATGCTATTGGTTTCATGCCACAGTTTCGTGTTTGTTCTATGCCATAGTTAATGCTAGTTGTTTCATGCCGCAGTTTCGTGTTTGTTTCATGCCATCATTTCGTGAGGTTCATGTCTATAGTTTCACGTCCTAAGTTTTTGCCTTAGCTTCCGCGTGCGACAGGCACGCTTGCCTTCGGGTTGTTTTCTGTTTTGTACCTCGTTGATTGTTTCTTCAAATTAAATCATGTTCCTACCTTCAAGTCCTGTCCGGAGTCGTCCATTTGCCTTCCTGGGAGAACGACCCCGCAGTAAGCGAAAACCACGTCGTGACAGAACCACACTAAACAGAAACGACAAACACATTTTGGTAGTTAAGTTAAGTTAAACTTAACTTAACTTAGAAGAATATTTGCGCCGCAACACAACATAAACACTACAGAACAAATTCCCAGAATTCCCTGCAGCACTAACTCTTCCGGGACGCTACAATATAAACAAACGCCATTGGTGGATCTACACCTAACATCCACTCTAATGATAACACGTACAATAGCGTATCTAGTCGATACTACTATGATTACATCGATATTTTTTAACATCACAAAATATTCTTTTGTTTCTTTTTAAATTTATATTATGTTTATAAACTCATGAAATATGTCCCTGGACATATGAGGACTTTGAATATGACCAATGCATGATCCTGTAACGACTTGGTATCGGATTGATACCCCAATTTGTGGTATCATCCAAAACTAATGTAAAGTATCAAAGAAGAGAAGAATAAGTGATTATTACATTTTAACAGAAGTGTAGATAGAACATGTTAAAACAGAACATAAGCAGATATTAACAGTAAATGAACAAGTAGATTAATAATTCATTTTTACAGTTTGTCCCTCATAATGTGTACAAAATAATAGGTGTATAAATGACACAATATGTTACTGCATACGTCAGCAGACTAATTAGGAGCCTTTGTTTGTTTACTTACTACTAAAAGACAAGTTGTCTTGTATGTTTACTATTTTATTTAAGGACCAAATTGCAATAAAAAACATGTCTAATGTACCGTAGAATTTTTGTTAAAATAAAGCCAATAATGACATTTTTTGTGGTTCCCTTTGTTTAAAAAAGTACCGAAAAGTACCGAAATACTTTAATATATAATATTGGTATCGGGACAACACTGATACACACACACACCGGCCCACTGGCAGAAATGTAGATCGGCGCCTATGATCGTAGGGATTACCCATCAGTTTCTATGGCCTTCCACATGGTGACTTCCAGGCCCAATTCTGCATCAAAACCCTTATAACCTCTTATCCGTCAGCGTACTTTTGTATTTGGGTCGGGAATTGGACTCATTAACGTATCTTTGCGAGAAAAGCGTCATCAAGCTCATTATCTTAAGCGGCACACATAAAGCAGGCGTGTAATCTGCCATTCATGACGTACTCGCATATGCACGTGTCTTCCGTTCTAGAAACGTTGTATCTTTGATTTGAGATGGGGAAAGATAACGTTTTTTTTTTTTTTCCAGTTTTATGAGTGTTAGTAAGTAGAAATTAAGGTCCGACATACTTAGTTTTAACTACAGGTGTGAAGTGAAGTGAATTATATTTATATAGCGCTTTTCTGTAGTGACTCAAAGCGCTTTAGATAGTGAAACCCAATATCTAAGTTACATTTAAACCAGTGTGGGTGGCACTGGGAGCAGGTGGGTAAAGTGTCTTGCCCAAGGACACAACGGCAGTAACTAGGATAGCGGATGCGGGGATCGAACCTGCAACCCTCAAGTTGCTGGCACGGCCGCTCTACCAACCGAGCTATACCGCCCAAACTGTCACAGTCTGCATGCCAGTTTTGGGGTTTTTGTGTTGTTTTTCCTGTGTTTAATTTTCTTTCCTGTCTAGCGCTCTTATTTGTGTTCCACTTCCTGTTTTTGTTTTGTCTTTCAGTTCAGTTTCGGTTTATTTGGAACATGCATACGATACAATGTAATGCATCACACAATTCCATGGTTTGCTCAGCGACTTCGCCACTCACTGTTTGAACGCTGTTCTCCACACCTGCTTTTGATTAATAATCAGGAGACTCACTGCCTCTGATCACTAATCAAGAGTGTATATCTGCCAGTGTTGCCTTCCTTGCGACACTGTTTCGGTGGTAAATGCTCACTTTATGGCTTTTGCTTTTTGCCTTAGTCTTAAATAAAATGCCTTCTTATCTGCACGTCGCCAACCGTCTCTGCATCCTGGGGTCAGGCCAGCAACCATGCACAATTGTGACGACCAGATACTGTACTTTTTCTTATTATGTTTGTAGTTTCCTAATGGAGCCTTAGCGTGACGCTCCCCCGCTTTTTCCTGCTCCCGTTTGCAGCGGCAACAACAAAGGCAAAACTCCAGACGCTCCTCTTCGTTTTGTGTATCGTTTACTTGTGGACTTAAGCATTTCAAAATATCAAACAATAACGATGTGAAAGAAAAAATGTATAGTGAAAATAAAGCGAGTGAGAAAGAGTAAGGTCAAAAAACTGCGGCTCCATTCCACCATACCTGACTGCCATTACCCATAATACATTGTGTCCAAACCTTGTTAACAAACAGATCCTTCCACCATAAATGCAATTAAACAGTTACTTATTCTTCACTGTATTAAAGCAGTATATAATAGTATGTTATCAAATTATTCACACAAATGTAATAATTATAAATAAAGTGTATCTTATGATTACTCTAAGCATGTAATATATACATTTTCATATTGTTCAAATACAGTAAATAATCCCCTTTTAGCTGAATAAACCTTCCATAAAACCTTCCATAAAATGTAAATTAACTGAAATAGCATTCAGGCTCCTACAATGTTATACCAGTTTGCAATTAGAAAACAAGACAAAATTATCTGGGTACTGTACATTTGAGTAGACTGCTTAATTTATGGAGGAACTACACTTTTTTAATAATTTTGTCCATCATTCACCTAAGTGAGACAAGAACACATGCCGTTCCCTTTTCTGTGTATTCTAAATATTGAAAACCTGCTAGTAGGAGGCAGCTAACAATGCGGGTAATGGGGATGCAAACGCTACCGTTGCTGTGTGCTAAACATTCTAAATAAGAACATAAAATAGTGACTTGTAACTAGAGATGTCCGATAATGGCTTTTTTGCCGATATTCGATATTGTCCAACTCTTAATTACCGATTCCGATACCAACTGATACCGATATATACAGTCGTGGAATTAACACATTATTATGCCTAATTTTGTTGTGATGCCCCGCTGGATGCATTAAACAATGTAACTTTACCATGAATTGATTAACGTGGACCCCGACTTAAACAAGTTGAAAAACTCATTCGGGTGTTACCATTTAGTAGTCAATTGTACGGAATATGTACTGTACTGTGCAATATACTAATACAGGTTTCAATCAACCAATCAAAAACAAGGTTTTCCAAAATAAGAGAACAACTTCAACTCAAGTTATGGAAAAAAATGCATGGCATTGCCATATTTATTATTGAAGTCACAAAGTGCATTATTTTTTTTAACATGCCTCAAAAAAGCAGCTTGGAATTTGGGACATGCTCTCCCTGAGATAATCCTGATACCCACTACAACTATGGGAAATACTATACTTTGACTTTCACAAAGTGCATTCTTTTTTTAATTTTTTTTAAACATGCCTCAAAACAACAGCTACAAAAGGTGGAGGCGGGGGTTGTTGAGGTGGGCGCGGTTGGGGGGGTCAGGGTTTTGTGGTAGCAGGGGTGTATATTGTAGCGTCCCGGAAGAGATAGTGCTGCAAGGGGTTCTGGGTATTTGTTCTGTTGTGTTTATGTTGTGTTACGGTGCGGATGTTCTCCCAAAATGTGTCTGTCATTCTTGTTTGGTGTGGGTTCACAGTGTGGCGCATATTTGTAACAGTGTTAAAGTTGTTTATACAGCCACCCTCAGTGTGACCTGTATGGCTGTTGACCAAGTATGAATGGCATTCACTTGTGTGTGTGTGAAAAGCCGTAGATATTATGTGATTGGGCCAGCACGCAAAGGAATTGCCTTTAAAGAATATTGGCGCTCGGTTCTTCTCCCTATGTCCGTGTACACAGCGGTGTTTTTAAAAAGTCATAAATTTTACTTTTTGAAACCGATACTGATAATTTTGAAACCGATACCGATAGTTTCCGATATTACATTTTAAAGCATTTATCGGCCGATAATATTGGCAGTCCGATATTATCGGACATCCCTACTTGTAATGTCTGCATTCACTGGAATGCTGACTGATAAATAAGCTTGACTCCTCCGATTAAAAAACACATCTGTGGTCCCCTCCAAGGTTTCTCATTTTATCCCATTGGGTTGAGTTTTTTCTTGCCCTGATGTGGGATCTAAACCGAGGATGTCGTTCTGGCTTGTGCAGCCCTTTGAGACACTCGTGATTTAGGGCTATATAAATAAACGTTGATTGATTGATTGATTCGATCTTCTGCTTCTCGGTAATGAGCCACCGGAAGTAAAGTAAGAAATGTCCGTCTCATATTGTAATTAGTGACAGAGCATGACGTGGCCAGGATACATTTGGGTTAAAATATTATATAAAGCGCCTTGTCATTCAATAATTTACATTTTAATGTGCTTCTTCACGCAAAATGCCACCACAGACTGATTGCGAAGCCCCACGCAGAATGCACGTTCTGCATTTAGGGCGGGGCGGCACCTGATTGATTGATTGATTGAGACTCTTATTAGTGGATTGCACAGTACAGTACATATTCCGTACAATTGACCACTAAATGGTAACACCCGAATAAGTTTTTCAACTTGTTTAAGTCGGGGTCCACGTTCATCAATTCTTGGTACAAATATATACTATCAGCATAATACAGTCATCACACAAGTTAATCATCAGAGTATATACAAACCCCGTTTCCATATGAGTTGGGAAATTGTGTTAGATGTAAATATAAAAGGAATACAATGATTTGCAAATCATTTTCAACCCATATTCAATTGAATGCACTACAAACACAAGATATTTGATGTTCAAACTCATAAACTTTATTTTTTTTTGCAAATAATCATTAACTTAGAATTTCATGGCTGCAACACGTGCCAAAGTAGTTGGGAAAGGGCATGTTCACCACTGTGTTATATGGCCTTTCCTGTCAACAACACTCAGTAAATGTTTGGGAACTGAGGAGACACATTTTTTAAGCTTTTCAGGTGGAATTCTTTCCCATTCTTGCTTGATGTACAGCTTAAGTTGTTCAACAGTCCGGGGGTCTCCGTTGTGGTATTTTAGGCTTCATAATGCGCCACACATTTTCAATGGGAGACAGGTCTGGACTAAAAGCAGGCCAGTCTAGTACCCGCACTCTTTTACTATGAAGCCACGTTGATGTAACACGTGGCTTGGCATTATCTTGCTGAAATAAGCAGGGGCGTCCATGATAACGTTGCTTGGATGGCAACATGTGTTGCACCAAAACCTGTATGTACCTTTCAGCATTAATGGGGCCTTCACAAATGTGTAAATTACCCATGCCTTGGGCACTAATAATCACCCATACCATCACAGAAACTGGCTTTTGAACTTTGCGCCTAGAACAATCCGGATTGTTCTTTTCTTCTTTGTTCCGGAGGACACAACGCCCACAGTTTCCAAAAACAATTTGAAATGTGGACTTGTCAGACCACAGAACACTTGTACACTTTGCATCAGTCCATCTTAGATGAGCTCGGGCCCAGCAAAGCCTGCGGCGTTTCTGGGTGTTGTTGATAAATGGCTTTTGCTTTGCATAGTAGAGTTTTAACTTGCACTTACAGATGTAGCGACCAACTGTAGTTACTGACAATGGTTTTCTGAAGTGTTCCTGAGCCCATGTGGTGATATCCTTTACACACTGATGTCGATGTTTGATGCAGTGCCGCCTGAGGGATCGAAGGGCCGTAAAATCATCGCTTACGTGCAGTGATTTCTCCAGATTCTCTGAACTTTTTGATGATATTACAGACCATAGATGGTGAGATCCCTAAATTCCTTGCAATAGCTGGTTGAGAAATGTTGTTCTTAAACTGTTCGACCATTCGCTCACGCATTTGTTGACAAAGTGGTGACCCTCGCCCCATCCTTGTTTGTGAATGACTGAGCATTTCATGGAAGCTGCTTTCATACCCAATCATGGCACCCACCTGTGGGATGTTCCAAATAAGTGTTGGATGAGTGTTTTTTGACACTTTTGCCAGCTTTTTTGAAACATGTTGCAGGCATCAAATTCCAAATGTGCTAATATTTGCAAAAAATAACAATGTTTTCCAGTTCGAACGTTAAGTATCTTGTCTTTGCAGTCTATTCAATTGAGTATAGGTTGAAAAGGATTTGCAAATCATTGTATTCTGTTTTTATTTACAATTTACACAATGGTTTTCACTGGTTTTGGGGTTTGTAAAATGTATTCTAATATTTTGTCGATCGAAATGTACATCACACCACCTATGCATAATCTTTTGCTAGTATTATTTTTAGCGGTCAAACCCCGGTAAGTGAGCAATGGCCAGATCAAAAAAAAGACAAACAATTCAGATGAAAATAGAATATTTAATGCTTCATGGACAGTTGCATTTGTTTTCACTGTTGATGAGGAGCAAAGACCTAAAAATCAAATGTTGAAAGACATTTCCAAAACAAACACATGCAGCATACCTTAGCTCAGTGTTTTTCAACCTTTTTTGAGCCAAGGCACATTTTTTGCGTTGAAAAAATGCGGAGGCACACCACCAGCAGAAATCATAAAAAAAAAACGAAACTCAGTTGACAGTAAAAAATCGTCGTAATTGTTGGATATGACTTTAAACCATAACCAAGCATGCATCACTATAGCTCTTGTCTCAAAGTAGGTGTACTGTCACCACCTGTCACATCATGCCGTGACTTATTTTGAGTTATTTGCTGTTTTCCTGTGTGTAGTGTTTTACTTCTTGTCTTGCGCCCCTATTTTGGTGGCTTTTTCTCTTTTTTTTGGTATTTTCCTGTAGCAGTTTCATGTCTTCCTTTGAGCGACATTTCCCGCGTCGACTTTGTTTTAGCAATCAAGAATAATTTCTGTTGTTTTTATCCTTCTTTTTGGGGACATTGTTGATTGTCTTCCCATGCTCGGATGTACATTGTGGACGGCGTCTCTGCTCCACAGTAAGTCTTTGCTGTCGTCCAGCATTCTGTTTTTGTTTACTTTGCAGCCAGTTCAGTTTTAGTTTCGTTTTGCATAGCCTTCCCTAAGCTTCAATGCCTTTTCTTAGGGGCACTCACCTTTTGTTTGTTTTTGGTTTAAGCATGAGACACCTTTTTACCTGCACACTGCCTCCCGCTGTTCCCGACATCTACAAAGCAATTAGCTACCTGCTGCCACCTACTGATATGGAAGAGTTTTACACGGTTACTCTGCCGAGCTCTAGACAGCACAGACACTCAACAACAACACATCATTTGCAGACTATAATTTATATTTTTAACCCAAATAGGTGAAATTAGATAATCTCTCACGGCACACCAGACTGTATCTCACGGCACACTAGTGTGCTGCGGCACAGTGGTCGAAAAACACTGCCTTAGCTTACCATGAATTGTTTAAAGTGGACCCCGACTTAAACAAGTTGAAAAACGTATTCAGGTGTTACCATTTAGTGGTCAATTGTACGGAATATGTACTGTACTGTGCAATCTACTAATAAAAGTTTCAATCAATCAAGCAATCAAAGCATTCGCAGAAAAATACCCACCTGGAAAAGACCAAAGAAGAGCAGTTTTGGAACTGCTGTGGAAAGGTGATCAGAACAAAAATAATTGGTAAGTCATTCACTGTCCAGTGTTTGATTTCATTAATTCTTTAGCATAAATGTAATGAAACTATGATTGGTGTTATTGTCATTTTAGGGATCAAACAGTGTTTGCAGCTCTAGGTGGGTTTTATTCGGTGGGAAATGGTCTCAAATGGCTCTTTGTATTCTAAAGGTTGCCGACACTGTCCTACACAAAGTACATTTACAGTCAGTCATCTTTTTGCCCCCTAAAATACCAAGAACATGACCTTGGTGTCCTCAATGGTAGTTATGGCCATGCATACTTACCAGATTTGACATTGTAGAATGTTAGTACAGAACGTGTTTAGGCCCCTCCGAAAGGGAAACACAGTATAACAATGGATGGATGGTGTATAGCAGTGGTTCTTAACCTGGGTTCGATCGAACCCTAGGGGTTCGGTGAGTCGGGCTCAGGGGTTCGGCGGAGGTCAAGACACACCCGACTCATTGTGTGAATAAAAACTTCTCCCTATCGACGTATTACGGATATGGCAACAGCAGAAGTCAGACTGATTTGCAGGTGTGTAATTTGTTGTGAGTTTATGCACTGTGTTGGTTTTGTTCTTTGAACAAGGTGATGTTCATGCACGGTTCATTTTGTGCACCAGTAAAAAAAACATGGTAACACTTTAGTATGGGGAACATATTCACCATTAATTAGTTGCTTATTAACATGCAAATTAGTAACATATTGGCTCTTAACTAGTCATTATTAAGTACTTATTAAAGCTTTATTCGGCATGGCCTTATTATAACCCTAATCCTGGCCCTAACCCTCTAACCCAGACCTGGGCAAATTAAGGGTGCGGCCCGTTGAGCTTTTCAATCTGGCCCGCCGGACATTCCCAAAAATTGTTTTCGATCTTTAATATGGAAAGTGTAGCTGCCATTATGATGTTTTCTAATGATTTTCTAATAGTTTTGAACTATACAAAGTATTTCAATGGTTGGAATCTGCGCTTTTGCATGATTTACCAGTTACTATGGTAAACTAATTAGTTACTATGGTCATCTAATTAGTTACTATGGTAATCTACGTCACAGCAGCTCAGATGAGGCACCAAGCAGTGTGGGCGGGAAGCGTTTCCACAGACACGGAAGGAGATTTTCACAACAAAGTTCTAAAGCTTATTGATATATAGAATAGAATAGAATAGAAAGTACTTTATTGATCCCTGGGGGAAATTCAGCAAATAACAGATACATCAGATTGTAGGTGGGTTTATTTTGTTCATATTTCACTGTTTTGTTGTGTTTCACTTGATTGTAAAATATGTCCATTAAAAGGGAGTGTGACGTTCATATTTTGTCAATATTCAGTGTTTTATCGTTCATAGAAAAATGTAGAATTCCATTACGTTTTTTAAGGTAGTCTGTCATAACGTTTTTAGCATTCAATCAAGACATTATTGTGAGGTTTTGTATTAGTGTTCCTAAAAATAGATATACCGGCCCCCAGACACATTTTTTTCTCTAAATGTGGCCCCCGAGTCAAAATAATTGCCCAGGCCTGCTCTAACCTCAACCCTAACCCTAACCAAATAACTCTAAATTAAGTCTTTGTTACTTAGAATATGTTCCCCATACTAAAGTGTTACCAAAAACATATAACTTTGTCTTGAATTTGAAAAAAAAATGTTTTCACTTAAGAAGGGTTCGATGAATGCGCATATGAAACTGGTGGGGTTCGGTACCTCCAACAATAGTAATACAGTTTTACCTTAAAATAAAAAAAATAAAAAGTATTGCCAACGGCGGTACAGCGTCCCCACCTGGATGTAGAGCAGGGGTGTCAAACCCATTGTAGATCGGGGGCCACATGGAGAAAAATCTACTCCCAAGTGGGCCGGACTGGTAAAATCACGACACGATAACTTAAAATCCTGCTCAGTGGCCTTGTGGCTAGAGTGTCCGCCCTGAGATCGGTAGGTCGTGAGTTGAAACCCCGGCCGAGTCATACCAAAGACTATAAAAACAGAACCCATTACCTCCCTGCTTGACACTCAGCATCAAGGTTTGGAATTGGGGGTTAAATCACCAAAAATGATTCCCGGGCGCAGCCACCGCTGCTGCTCACTGCTCCCCTCACCTCCCAGGGAGTGATCAAGGGTGATGGGTCAAATGCAGAGAATAATTTCGCCACACCTAGTGTGTGTGTGTGACTATCAGTGGTACTTTAACTTTAAATAAAGACAACTTCATATTGTTTTCTTTGTTTAAAAATAGAACAAGCACATTCTGAAAATATACAAATCATAATGTTGTTTTTTTATGCTTACAAGTTGCGGTTAATAGTATTCTATCTTTTTTTGTCGTTATTTATACTTTCTGAATACATTATGTGATAATGTTCATCGGTCAACTCATTGGTGTTAATTTTCAGTCTATCAAGATAGGCTCCAGCACCCCCCGCCACCCCAAAAGGGACAAGCAGTAGAAAATAGATGGATGGAAGATACAAAAAATTATATCAAAATCAAATTACAGTATAATATTCATGTAGTTTGCTCATTTTCCTCGACTGATGCACTAACATCATGTGGTTTATTTTGTACATATATAGCATCATCTACAAAGATACAAAGAATTGCTATTGCGACATCCAGTGGACACATTTAGAACAGCAGTTTCTTTCATTCAAAAATCTCAGATAATTTTTAAACTTAGCAAACTCTTCCCGCGGGCTGGACAAAACCTATTCGCAGGCCTGATCCGGCCTCGGGCCTTATGTTTGACACCCCTGATGTAGAGGTACATGAGACAATATAATACTGTGTGTGTGTGTGTGTGTGTGTGTGTGTGTGTGTGTATGGGCGGGTGTTTGCCTTGCTGCTATCGGTAAATAAAAGAGCACTAACTTCCTTATAATAAGTTTGCCACAATATGTCTGAGACTCATTTTGGTTTAATCCACTTCATGCATGCAAGTTGGGCGCTGGTGTTCCTTCCACCTGCAGAGGCAACAAAAATGAGTACTGAGAATAAATACGTGTTTTTTCGCCCCCGGGGCCAGTGTTTTTTAACCTTTTTGGAGCTGAGGCACATTTTTGTTCATTGAGAAATGCGGAGGCACACCACCTGCAGAAAACATTAAAAATGTCAACTCGGTGGTTGATATTGACAGTAAAAAGTCGTTGTTGCAATTGTTGGATATGAATTCAAACCATAACCAACCATGCATCACTATAGCTCTTGTCTCAGAGTAAGTGTCACGACCTGACTTATTTGACATTACCCCTATACTAGCGTCCCTTCACTGGCTCCCTGTGCGTTACCGGAATCAATTTTAAACTCCTACTATTTGTTTTTAAATGTCTGAACAACCTCGCTCCAACATATCTCTCCGACCTCCGTCAGCCTTACTGCTCCCCCCCGATCCCTAAGATCAGCCGATCAGCTGCTATTGACGGTCCCTGACACAAGGCTGAAGCTTAGAGGTGACAGAGCTTTCGCCGCTGCTGCTCCCAAGCTCTGGAACGACTTACCTTCGAGTGTTAGACAGGCCTCCTTTCTTCCTGTCTTTAAATCGCTCTTAAAAACATACTTTTATCCCATGGCTTTTAACACTGAGTGATCTCCATCCTGCTATGACGTCCCATAATGCACCTGCTGTGAACCTGTTTTTATGTTGTTTTTTTTGTTTTTTTATGGTGCTCTGTTTGTGTTGTGTTGTGTTTGCTTGGTTCTCTTGTTATCTTTTAACCTGCCCATTGTACAGCACTTTGGCTACCCCTGTGGTGAATTTTAAATGTGCTTTATAAAAAAAGTTGATTTGATTTGATTTATTTGGAGTTTTCCTGTGTGTAGTGTCTTGCGCTCATATCTTGGCGGCTTTTCCCGTTTTGTTGGTATTTTCCTGTCGCAGTTTCATGTCTTCCTTTGAGCGATATTCTCCGCACCTGCCTCGTTTTAGCAATCAAGACTATTTCAGTTGTGCGGACGCCATCCTTTGTGCGGAAATTGTTGATTGTCATGTCATGTACGGGATGCACTTTGTGGACGCCGTCTGCTCCACACGCTGTACCGTATTTTTCGGACTATAAGTCGCATTTTTTCTCATAGTTTGGCCAGGGGTGCGACTTATACTCAGGAGCGACTTATGTGTGAAAGTATTAACTCATTACCGTAAAATATCAAATAATATTATTCAGCTCATTCACGTAAGAGACTAGACGTATAAGATTTCATGGGATTTAGCGATTAGGAGTGACAGATTGTTTGGTAAATGTATAGCATGTTGTATATGTTATAGTTATTTGAATGACTCTTACCATAATATGTTACGTTAACATACCAGGCACGTTCTCAGTTGGTTATTTATGCGTCATATAACGTACACTTATTCAGCCTGTTGTTCACTATTCTTTATTTATTTTAAATTGCCTTTCAAATGTCTATTCTTGGTGTTGGGTTTTATCAAATAAATTTCCCCCAAAAATGAGACTTATACTCCAGTGCGACTTATATATGTTTTTTTCCTTCTTTATTATGCATTTACGGCCGGTGCGACTTATACTCCGGAGCGACTTATAGTCTGAAAAATACGGTAAGTCTTTGCTGTCGTCCAGCATTCTGTTTTTGCTTACTTTTTAGCCAGTTTAGTTTTAGTTTCGTTTTCCATAGCCATCCCTAAGCTTCAATGCCTTTTTTAAGGGGCACTTGCCTTTTGTTTTTTTTTGGTTTAAGCATTAAATAAGCAATTAGCTACCTGCTGCCACCTACTGATATGGAAGAGTATTACACGGTTACTCTGCCGTGCTCTAGACAGCACCGACACTCAACAAAGGCACTTTATTTGCAGATTTTAATTACTGGTTTGCATAAGATATTTTTAACCCAAATAGGTGAAATTACATAAATTGTGGTTGAAAAATGATGTCGAGGGAAGAGACAGTTGAGTACTTAAACGAAAGCACACATTTTATTGGGGCATGAACGACAATCGGTTTGGCTTTCACATGCACTCAGCCACACCTGCCGCACAAACTTCCTCTCTCCTTGTGTGTTTTTATTGATCGGAGGATGGATTGTTTCCCCCGGCAACACGAACATGAGGTCGACAGTTTGGGAAGACACAAAAGTGCTGACGTCTGCGCGGGCAATGTCGGGGAGCTCATGCAAACAACGAGGCACTTCAGTCTGATTTGTCTTGTTTTTATATGAAGTAGATAAAAGGCAGGGGGGCGGGGGGGTCAGGCTCGCAGGATGGGTGGCAACAAAAACCGACATTCTTAAAATAAACAAGATGGCTTTGCTGCTGCAAAAAGGCCACTTTATCCTTGTGTTATGTTGGGTTTTTTCCCCCTATTCCCGACACCAATGAAGTGGGGGCCAGATAAACCAAAATGCAAACCATTCAGAGAGAACATCCTCACTGAGCCTTACAAATAAAACAAGTGGAAGGGCCTTTTAGACAAGATGAGGCATTTCAAGCAAAATATAAAAATCAGCATATGTAACGGCAAAATGGTTGAAATGGAAAATGCATACGTTTCAGATGAACTGTAGAAAACACACTGCATGGCAATACCAATAGAATAATGTGCCTTGATAAGAGGTCAAACTTTCTCATTTTGGTGAAAACACCCCCCCACCCAAAAGAAAAAACCCCAGCATGACACTATTTAAAATTGTGCAACATTTAAGTCATGCTGAATGTGCGTGTTCCTCTCCATTTCACGGGGACTGTGCAGAAAATAAGTAAAATATTTTGAGTTCTGTACAATAGGGATATTCAACGACCAGTAAATTGTTTTGGGGGCCACATTTCCAGTTCTCCTCTCGCAATTAGTCTTATTTTGTATATTCAAGATCAGTGGTTCTTAACCTTGTTGGAGGTACCGAACCCCCCACCTAGTTTCATATGCGCATTCACCGAACCCTTCTTTAGTGAAAAATAAAATGTTTTTTTTTTTTTTTCAAATTCAAGACAAAGTTATATGTTGTTGGTAACACTTTAGTATGGGGAACATATTCTAAGTAACAAAGACTTAATTTAGAGTTATTTGGACACTAGGGCAAGATATTCTAAGTAATAAAGACTTCATTTAGAGTTATTTGGTTAGGGTTAGAGGGTTAGGGTTATAATAAGGCCATGCCGAATAAGGCATTAATAAGTACTTAAAGGCCTACTGAAACCCACTACTACCGACCACGCATTCTGATAGTTTATATATCAATGATGAAATCTTAACATTGCAACACATGCCAATACGGCCGGGTTAGCTTACTAAAGTGCAATTTTAAATTTTGCGCGAAATATCCTGCTGAAAACGTCTCGGTATGATGACGTCAGCGCGTGACGTCACGGATTGTGGAGGACATTTTGGGACAGCATGGTGGCCAGCTATTAAGTCGTCTGTTTTCATCGCAAAATTCCACAGTATTCTGGACATCTGTGTTGGTGAATCTTTTGCAATTTGTTCAATGAACAATGGAGACAGCAAAGAAGAAAGCTGTAGGTGGGAAGCGGTGTATTGCGGCCGACTTCAGCAACACAAACACGGCCGGTGTTTCATTGTTTACATTCCCGGGAGATGACAGTCAAGCTTTACCATTGGCCTGTGGAGAACTGGGACAACAGAGACTCTTACCAGGAGGACTTTGAGTTGGATGCGCAGACGCGGTACCGTGACTACGCATGCAGCTGCGGCTTCCAAACATTTGATCGCTTGCCCGTACGTGCGTACCGCTATGTGCATGTCACGTACGTAACTTTGGGGACTTTGGGGAAATATATGTGCTGTATGAACTTTGGGGAGGTGAACGGTACTTTGGGCTGTGGGATTGAGTGTGTTGTGCAGGTGTTTGAGTTGTATTGGCGGGTTATATGGACGGGAGGGGGAGGTGTTTGTTATGCGGGATTAATTTGTGGCATATTAAATATAAGCCTGGTTGTGTTGTGGCTAATAGAGTATATATAAGTCTTGTGTTTATTTACTGTTTTAGTCATTCCCAGCTGAATATCAGGTCCCACCCGCCTCTCACAGCATCTTCCCTATCTGAATCGCTCCCACTGCCCTCTAGTCCTTCACTCTCACTTTCCTCATCCACAAATCTTTCATCCTCGCTCAAATTAATGGGGAAATCGTCACTTTCTCGGTCCGAATCGCTCTCGCTGCTGGTGGCCATGATTGTAAACAATGTGCGGATGTGAGGAGCTCCACAACCTGTGACGTCACGCTACTCGTCTGCTACTTACGGTACAGGCAAGGCTTTTTATCAGCAACCAAAAGTTGCGAACTTTATCGTCGATGTTCTCTACTAAATCCTTTCAGCAAAAATATGGCAATATCGCGAAATGATCAAGTATGACACATAGAATGGACCTGCTATCCCCGTTTAAATAAGAAAATCGCATTTCAGTAGGCCTTTAATAATGACTAGTTAAGAGCCATAATGTTACTAATTTGCATGTTGATAAGCAACTAATTAATGGTGAATATGTTCCCCATACTAAAGTCTTACCATGTTTTTTTACTGGTGCATGAACATCACCTTGTTCAAACAACAAAACCAACATAAACTCACAACAAATTACACACCTGCAAGCCAGTCAGCTGTTGCCGTATCCGTAATACGCCGATAGGGAGAAGTTTGTATTTACACGATGAGTCGGGTGTGTTTTGACCTGCGCCGAACCCCTGAGCCCGACTCACCGAACCCAGGTTAAGAACCACTGTTCCAGATAAACCAGTGATAACCCGCTACAGTAGACGTTTGATTTTGTCAGAGTTAAAAGTTAAAGTTAAAGTACCACTGATAGTCACACACACACTAGGTGTGGTGAAATTACTCTCTAGTTTTGACCCATCCCCTTGTTCCACCCCCTGGGAGGTGAGGGGAGCAGTGAGCAGCAGCGGTGGCCGCGCTCGGGAATCATTTTGGTGATCTCACCCCCAATTCCAAACCTTGATGCTGAGTGCCAAGCAGGGAGGTAATGAGTCCCATTTCTTATAGTCTTTGGTATGACTCGGCCGGGGTTTGAACTCACGACCTACCGATCTCAGGGCGGACACTCTGACCACAAGGCCACTGAGCAGGATTACAGGAGTGCTCTGCAGTTTTCAGGCCGCAAAAATGTGAGTCTCGCATGTATTTTTGTAATAAACTTTGCCCAAATGATGAAAAAGAGAGGACGTGAATTAGAACCTTGAGGAACACCACTAGTGTAACTAAAGAAGTTGGACAAATGACTACGGACTGCATCTGAAGTAAACAAGCTAAAGCAACACCTTAGTTACATACATTTTATTATGGGGGGGAAAAAAGTGTAACTGCCAAAAAGGAGAGGACTTACACGCCTCAATCACAAATTTGGACCCCAGTTGTCTATGCAAGCAAGGTTCAAATGTCAATGTAAGGATCTGCCAATGTGTTTACAGTGGTCCAAGTTCCTCTATACACCAGGAGCACTCCAGTGTTTTTAGGAACGGCATAATAACCGTATGGCAGGGATATTTGACTAAATTGTTTCAGGGGCCACATTTCCAGAAAGCTAATTAACGGTGGGTCGGACGTCTCCCTTCACTATTAGTCTTATTTTGTATATTCCAGAGAACCAGCATCCTCTACAGCAGGGCTGTCAAACTCATTTTAGATCGGGGGCCACATGGAGAAAAATCTACTCCAAAGGTAAAATCACGGCACGATAACTTAAAAATAAAGACAACTTCAGATTGTATTCTTTGTTTAAAAATAGAACAAGCACATTCTGAAAATGTACAAATCATAATGTTGTTTTTTTTTTTTTTTACACTTACATGTTGCGGTTAATAGTATTCTATCTTTATTTGTCGTTATTTATATTTTCTGAATAAATGATGTGATAGTGTTCATCAGTCAACTCATTGGTGTTAATTTTCAATCTATCAAGATAAAAAAAATTATAACAAAATCAAATTACAGGATGTTATTTATGTAGTTTGCTCATTTTCCTCGACTGGTGCACTTACATCATGTGGTTTATTTGTCTTTACATATGTAGCATCATCAGGCTAGACTACTGCAACGCACTTCTTGTCGGGATCCCCAGCAAAAATATCCAGAAGCTGCAATACATACAGAATAGTGCTGCTAGGATCCTGATAAGAGTGCGGAAATATGACCATATCACACCAATTCTCAAATTCCTTCACTGGCTTCCTGTTCCACGCAGGATTGAATAAAAAGTCTCCCTACTAACCCACCAGTGCCTCCATGGAAATGCCCCCCTCTACCTCAAAGAATTACTCACCCCCAAATCCTCCACACGACACCTCTGCTCCGGACAGACTAACCTCCTCCAACCTCAGAGGACAAAGCTACAAACTATGGGAGACCGGGCTTTCTGCTCCGCCGCTCCCAGTCTGTGGAACGCTCTGCCTGACCACCTGAGGGCACCACAGACTGTGGATGCTTTTAAAAAAGGCTTAAAAACCCTTCTTTAAAAAAAAGCCTTTTTATAGATATATACATACTAGTTGTAGCTATTAGGTTGTTCTAGTTTTTATTTTTATTTATTATCTTTTTATTATTATTATTTTTAATACACTGTAGCACTTTTAGGTTGTTTGCTCAATGTAAAGTGCTTTTTTACAAATAAAATCTATTATTATTATTATCTATAAAGATACAAAGAATTGCTATTGTGACATCTAGTGGACACATTTAGAACAGCAGTTTCTTTCATTCAACAATTTTGGCTAATTTTTTTTACTTAGCAAACTCATCCCGCGGGCCGGATCATACGTTTGACACCCCTGCGCTACAGTATACATTTGATTTTGGTCTATTTATTTTGTCAGTACAGTTCATTTTAAGGACCTTCCGCAAAAAATCGACTCAAATATCATCTCTATGATAGCACTCTAGTGGTTTTAAGAATCTGCTCTAAAAATGTTTTTTGAAGTGAACTCGCAAGCCATCAGTTGAAATAGCCCAACGGATGAAAAAGAGAGGGCCTAACATGGAACCTTGAGGAACACCACTAGTATACATGACTACTGACTGCATCTAAATCAGGGGCGTCAAACGTACGGCCCGAGGGCCGGCTCAGGCCCGCGAACAGGTTTTATCCGGCATGTGGGATGAGTTTGCTAATTATAAAAATGTACCTGACATTTATGAATGAAATAAACAGCTGTTCTAAATGTGTCTACTAGATGTCGCAATAGCAATTTGTTGTATCTTTGTAGATCAGACCTGGGCAAATTGAGCTTTTCAATCTGGCCCGCCGGACATTCCCAAATCATTTTCTTTAGATGTTTAAGATGGAAAGTGTAGCTGCCATTATGATTTTTTCTAATGACTGTAATTCTTGAACTAAACTAAGTATTTCAATGGTTGGAATCTGCGTTTTTGGATGATATACCAGTTACTGTGGTGATCTAATTAGTTACTATGGTAATCTAATTAGTTACTATGGTCATCTAATTAGTTACTATGGTAATCGACGTCACAGCAGCTCAGACGAGGCACCAAGCAGTGTGGGCGGGAAGCGTTTCCACAGACGCGGAAGGAGATTTTCACAACAAAGTTCTAAAGCTTAGTGATATATCAGATTGTAGGTTGGTTTATTTTGTACCCTTCGCGTTCATATTTCACTGTTTGTTGCATTTTTGTTGCGTTTCACTTGATTGTACAATATGTCGATCGAAAAGGGGTGTGACGTTCATATTTTGTCAATATTCAGTGTTTTATCGTTCATAGAAAATTTAAAAATTCCATTACGTTTTTTAAGGTGATCTGACATGACGTTTTTAGCATTCAATCAGACATTATTGTGAAGTTTTGTATTAGTGTTCCTAAAAATAGATATACCGGCCCCCAGACAAATTTTTTTCTCTAAATGTGGCCCCCGAGTCAAAATAATTGCCCGTGCCTGTTGTAGATGATGCTGCATATGTACAAAATAAACCACATGATGTTAGTACATCAGTCGAGGAAAATGATCAAACTACATAAATAACATCCTGTAATTTGATTTTGATATTATTTTTTTGTCTTTATAGATTGAAAATTAACACGAAAGAGTTGACTGATGACTGATTTGTACATTTTCACAACGTACTTGTTCCGTTTTTAAACAAAGAAAACAATCTGAAGTTGTCCTTATTTTTAAACTATCGTGATTTTACCAGTCCGTCCCACCTGGGAGTAGATTTCTCTCCATGTGGCCCCCGATCTAAAATGAGTTTGACACCCCTGTTAAACACGCTACAGCAACACCTTTAGTTACGTAAACCACAATACAGCCACGAGGAGAGACTTGAAGGGGTTTCTTGAGGAATGCCTCAGCTATGTACAAACCCCGTTTCCATATGAGTTGAGAAATTGTGTTAGATGTCAATATAAACGGAATACAATGATTTGCAAATCATTTTCAACCCATATTCAGTTGAATATGCTACAAAGACAAGATATTTGATGTTCAAACTGATAAACTTTTTTTTTTTTTTTTGCAAATAATCATTAACTTTAGAATTTGATGCCAGCAACACGTGACAAAGAAGTTGGGAAAGGTGGCAATAAATACTGATAAAGTTGAGGAATGCTCATCAAACACTTATTTGGAACATCCCACAGGTGTGCCGGCTAATTGGGAACAGGTGGGTGCCATGATTGGGTATAAAATCAGCTTCCCAAAAAATGCTCAGTCTTTCACAAGAAAGGATGGGGTGAGGTACACTCCTTTGTCCACAACTGCGTGAGCAAATAGTCAAACAGTTTAAGAACAACGTTTCTCAAAGTGCAATTGCAAGAAATTTAGGGATTTCACCATCGACGGTCCATAATATCATCAAAAGGTTCAGAGAATCTGGAGAAATCACTCCACGTAAGCGGCATGACCGGAAACCAACATTGGATGACCGTGACCTTCGATCCCTCAGACAGCACTGTATCAAAAACCGACATCAATCTCTAAAGGATATCACCACATGGGCTCAGGAACACTTCAGAAAACCACTGTCACTAAATACAGTTTGTCGCTACATCTGTAAGTGCAAGTTAAAACTCTACTATGCAAAGCAAAACCCATTTATCAACAAAATCCAGAAACGCCGCCGGCTTCTCTGGGCCCAAGATCATCCAAGACGGACTCATGCAAAGTGGAAAAGTGTTCTGTGGTCTGACGAGTCCACATTTCAAATTGTTTTTGGAAATATTCGACATTGTGTCAAAAGGGACGCAAACCATCCAGACTGTTATCGGCGCAAAGTTCAAAAGCCAGCATCTGTGATGGTATGGGGGTGCATTAGTGCCCAAGACATGGGTAACTTACACATCTGTGAAGGCACCATTAATGCTGAAAGGTACATACAGGTTTTGGAACAACATATGCTGCCATCTAAGCGCTATCTTTTTCATGGACGCCCCTGCTTATTTCAGCAAGACAATGCCAAGCCACATTCAGCCCGTGTTACAACAGCGTGGCTTCGTAAAAAAAGAGTGCGGGTACTTTCCTGGCCCCCCTGCAGTCCAGACCTGTCTCCCATCGAAAATGTGTGGCGCATTATGAAGCGTAAAATACGACAGCGGAGACCCCGGACTGTTGAACGACTGAAGCTCTACATAAAACAAGAATGGGAAAGAATTCCACTTTCAAAGCTTCAACAATTAGTTTCCTCAGTTCCCAATCGTTTATTGAGTGTTGTTAAAAGAAAAGGTGATGTAACACAGTGGTGAACATGCCCTTTCCCAACTACTTTGGCACGTGTTGCAGCCATGAAATTCTACGTTGATTATTTGCAAAATAAAAAAATAAAGTTTATGAGTTTGAACATCAAATATCTTGTCTTTGTAGTGCATTCAATTGAATATGGGTTGAAAAGGATTTGCAAATCATTGTATTCCTTTTATATTTACATCCAACACAATTTCCCAACTCATATGGAAACGGGGTTTGTAAATCACAAGTTTGGACCCCATTGTTCTACGTTTGCCAGCCCAATGCAAGGATCTGCCAATGTGTTTACAAAGGTCCAAGTTCCTCTGTACAACAGGAACACTCTACTGTTTGTATGAATTTGCTGCAAGAATGTTTGACTCCCAAGTTTTGAACCGAACTCGGGCCGCCAGTTGAATAGCCCTGCAGTACAGCATTTTCTTTATTTGTTGAATTTTTCCAAATATGAAGTGACACTGTAAACCGAGGGAGTCGTCCGTGTTGCACGGTGCACAATAGGATCTGTGGAATGAGGTATGCAGAAGCAGAAAGGGATACACAGCTGTCCATACTTACACTTTGTCCATGCAATGACAACACGACACCATCGTCACTATTCTGTCTGAACAGATGTGAGCTATACGATAACGCCCGCGAGGCTTATTATATGTGTGTATTCATCGGAGCGCATACTGATGATCCCAGGTGGTTCTAAAATGACCACTTCAGACCGCAGGGAAAAAAAAGAAAAAAAGAAAACATGACGACAGTATCACAAAAATGAACTGTAATCTTTGGCCTGAGTGTACGTGAGGCGATGTCCATTATGGGCTGAGGTCACGGATGAGGCAGGCTGTTCTGAATGTTTAGGAGTGATTTGAGGTAAGACACAGAGAAGTGATATACAGATGATAGATAGATAGATATTGGTACAAGGTATAGGCCAGAAATTAAAGGACTCTTTTTGGAGAAAATAAACAGAAGCATCACTGAGACCCACTTCTCTATTCTGTGTGGTGGGTCTTTATTATACAGAGGATCCCCTGAATATTAGCTTGTTTTCTATCCTTTTACGACTCGCTCCGTTCCGTAAGTCCGACAATCCTGAGGATGAGAGGGTTCGTCCGATAATTTCCAGATGTCTACGGACATTTCGCTAAAAAAAAAAAAAAAAATGGCCCGGGGTCTCTAGGCCCGATCGTTCTCCCCTTATGGACCGACCCTTTCAGTCAGGCTGTCTCAGGCCCCAGCTGTGAACCAATCAGCAGCAAGGGAAGCCCTCTGAGCTCCTTCCCTTTTATGTGTATGGCTCCCACGCTGTCACTGCACCACTAGGGGGCAGAGTTGGACATGGAGTCCACAGAGTTGACGCTGGAAGACTGCACACGGCTGTGGGAAATAGACACGTCTGGGTGCTAAAATAAAAAGATGTGTTTGAGTTAGGATTGCATGTAAAAAAAAAAAAAAAAATCCTGATACGCACGAGTGATTGTGTTTACTCACGTGCCTCCTGAAGATCCTGTCGAGCAGGCTGCGTCTAGGTGGCTCCGGAGGTTGACTCCAGTCAAGGTCTGGAGGTCTTGCCCCTTGAGGCCCGAACACATTTAAATCTCTGAAGCACTCGGTTTCTATCATCTGGAAAAGAAACCTTTGACCTTTAACAAACACTGGATCCATTGTTGATGACATACAGTATAAGAAAGGCCATTCCACTGAATCGGTACTATTTGCATCCCCAAGAAGTAAAATTATGTTAAATTTGTTTTTCTGCATTTAAAAAAAATAAATTAACGCACTCAAATAGTTTTAGTACAAAATATGCATGATATAATATGCCAATTTAGCCTTGTATTGCACTAATTTGTAATTGTCACCTATAACACAAAGCAAATATGTCATGTTTTGTTCAAATATAGCCAACCGATTGTTGATCTACATTGTAATGATTTTAGCATCTCTGTGACAAGTTTTCTCTATGGACACCACTGGCCTAAAAGAACGTTTTTAAAAGGGAAGATAAAAAAAGAAATACAACTTTAGTGAGAGAGCGCTTCCCAAAAATGACACGTACTACACAAAATATTTTTATTAAAAAAAATTGTCCGTCAAGACACGCTTACCTCATTCTGCCATGGGATGGAAACACTGCCTGTAGCAAATTTGGAGTAGAAGTCATTGTCAGTTTGGTCCAAATTCACTCCCTTGACTGTAGAGAACTGCTCAATGTCCAGCACGTCCTTACAGTACACTGCCCGAGGCTGCAAGAAGCCAACGATCATAAAAAACAACAACATTTTACTTGATTTTACAAGTTTTGTTTGGGTACACCTTTACCATCTGTGTCAAGAAAAATTACAACAAAGATAATCATGCAGAATAAACGCACTGCAGTGGTAAAACTCAGCCGAAAGAGTCGGTTAAAAGTGAGCATTTTCCATCCATACATTCATCTTCTTCTGTTTATGCGAGGTCGGGTCACAGGGGCAGCAGCCTTAGCAGAGAAGCCCAGACTTCTCTCTCCCCAGCCACTTCGTCCAGCTCCTTCCAGGGGATCCCAAAGCCTTCCCAGGCCAGCTGGGAGTCATAGTCTCTCCACAGTGTCCTGGATCTTCCCCATGGCCTCCTATCGGTCGGACTTGCCCGAAACACCTCCCTAGGGAGAAGTTCAGGGTGCATCCTGACCAGATGCCCGAACCACCTCCTCTGGCTCCTCTCAATGTGGAGGAGCAGCCGCTTTACTTTGAGCTCCTTCCGAAAGACAGAGCTTCTCACCCTATCTCTAAGGGAGAGCCCTCCCTCCTGACGGAGGAAACTAATTTCTGCCGTTTGTACCCATGATCTTGTCCTTTCGGTCATAACCCAAAACTCATGACCATAGGTGAGGGTAGGAACATAGATCGACCAGTGAATTGAAAGCTTTGCCTTCCGGCTCAGCTCCTTCTTCCCCCCGATGGATCGATACAGGGTCCGCATCACTACAGACGCCGCACCAATCCTGCCTGTCGATCTCACGATCCACTCTTCACTCACTCGTGAACAAGACTCCGAGGTACTTGAACTCCTCCACTTGGGGCAAGATCTCCTCCCCAACCCAGAAATGGCACTTCACCCAAGAACCATGGACTCAAACTTGGAGGTGCTGATTCTCATCCGAGTTGCATCACAATCGGCTGCAAACCAGTCCAGTGAGAGCTTAAGATCCTGGACTGATGAAGCCAGCAGGACTACATCATCTGCAAAAAACAGAGATCTGATCCTGCAGCCACCAAACCAAATCCTCTCAACGCCCTGATTGCATCTAGAAATTCAGTCCATAAAAGTTATGAACAGAACCGGAGGCAATGGGCAGCCTCGGCAGAGTCCAATCCTCACTGGAAACGGGTTTTACTTATTGCCGGCAGTGCAGACCAAGCTCTGACACCGATTATATAGGGAACGGACCGCCACATTCAGGCGGTCCAATACCCTATACTCTGAGCAAGCCCCACAGGATTTCCCGAGGGACACAGTCGAATGCATTCTCCAAGTCCACAAAGCACATGTAGACCTGGTTGGGCAAAGAGAAATTAGCTGGTCCACAGTTCCACGACCAGGACGTAAACCACACTGCTCCTCCTGAATTCGAGGTTTGACTATCCGAACGCAGCCTCCTCTCTAGTACACCTAAATAGATCTTACCGGGAAGGCTGAGGAGTGTGATCTCACTATAGTTGGAACAGACCCTGCGGATCCCCTTCTTAAATAGAGGAACCACTACCCCGGTCTGCCAATGCAGAGGCACTGCCCCCGATGTCCACGCAATGTGGTGTGCTTGTCAACCAAGTCAGCCCCACAGCATCCAGGGTAGATCTCATCCACCCCCGTGACCATGCCACTGAGGAGCTTTTTAACTACCTTGGTAATCTCAGCCCCAGAAATAGGAGAGTCCACCACAGATTCCCTAGGCACTGCGTCATTTTAGGAAGACATGTAGGTGGGATTAAGGAGGTCTTGGAAGTATTTCCTGGCTCAAACTCTTCTACTACGATATCATACCTGCCAACTTTTGAAATCAGAAAAACCTAGTAGCCAGGGTCCAGGGGCCGCAGGCCCCGGTAGGTCCAGGACAAAGTCCTGGTGGGGGGTTCAGGCTTCGCCCCCCGACACAAAATGATTATTAGCATTCAGACAGGTTAAAATGTTGCTAAAACCATCACTTTTCTATCAGTCACAGTGACTTTTCAAAACAAAAATATTACAGCAAAAATCATATGGGTTGATTGACATGTTTATTCTGTAAGCTAACTTCAATAGTTTGAAATTATTTTGACAGTTAATGCCAGTTATCCTGTCAACCTTTCACAAGACTTCAATTTGTTAATTGAAAGTATAAACACTTTTTACAGTAAACAAATGGTAAAACAGTACTAAACAATTCCATTAAAAAAAAAATTGGTGTCATTATTAACTTTCTGTCCAAGCTTGTATAATCTACTGCCTTGTTCAATTGTAAAAAATATTCTGTGCCTAAAATTCACATTTCTATCACAATTATCATACTGTAAACATGGTAAGCTAACTTCATTAAAATTAATAGTCCTGTCAATAGCATGGAATTACAATTCAAATGTAGTTTTTTTGTAAGCCTTTCAAAAGAATTCAAAATATGAAAAATTCATGAAAATTAATTTAAGCCATCAGACACTTGAAAAGTGGCACATCACATCTCTAATGTAATCATTTTAACTTTTCAACAGAAATAGCACTGCAAAAATATTAAGGACATACTTCTGTATTTTGGTAGTTATGCTGTCAACATTTAACAAGATTTCTTCAACTTGGACTTGAAAGCATAAATAGTATAAACACTTTTAACAGTATAACAGTACTAAACAATTCCAATAGATAACATTGGTATCATTACCTTTTTGTGGCTAAAATCCGAAAAACGTTGAAAGTTTTCCACTTGTATCGCTAGCAACGGCATTAGACTTGTGTTCTTTTGTCCCAACGTGGTCTTTTACATCGCTAATTCCTCCGTGTCCGATCGAAAAATCTTGTCTGCACAAGGTGCAATTGGCGTAGTTTTCACCCTTTTTGGAACGGATAATTATTCCTGGATAGGCTTTTGAATATTCTTCACGGAATGACTGCAGTTTTCTTTTCGGTTTAAGACTCGTTTGCGATTTTTCTCCGACTGATTCCATGATCGTTCGCTCGTTTGGAAACAATGACAACAGGTGCCTCGTGCTTGGCAGCGGTGCTATAAATAGCCTCGCGGAATGGCTCGATAGGAAGTTACGGGAAGCAGGTCGAATGTCATTGTTGTTACGCGATTTCGTGAATAAAACTTAAAAAAAATAAAAAAAATTTAATTAATGAAAAACCGTATTTTTTATCACTGCAACCGTAACCCGGAATAGGTTGATGAAAACCGTACTAATTACGGGAAAACCGGAGTAGTTGGCAGGTATGCGATATGGCAGCTCAGGAGAGGAGGTAAGCATTTTTATTTATCCAAATGCGGAAATGATAAAATGCTTGACCGCCATGGTCATTGTCACATATCAGGTTACTCACATCAGGCACAAACGGAGGCTCCACTATTCCAGCCTCCAGCCTTTTGAAGTTGATGTTTTTGAAGAAGGGGTGGGCCTCGACACCTGGTGCTCTGTCCCCCTGGCAGCCCAGCCTCTGCTTTGGGTCTTTGGTGAGCAGCTGGGTCATTTAGAAGCAGCCATTAATCTCCACTATTATTAGTATATAAACCGCTTCCCAACAACTCCTCACCCTTCTACAGATGTCCTTGGTGTCCTCGGTAAACTTGTCGTTGTACTCCTCCTCTTCCTCCTGCACCCTCCTCTCCACCTCCTCACGCTTCACACGCTCTTTTCGGGCACGGAAGGGCGATCGCCCGGCTGTCATCTCATATATGAGGCAGCCCAGCCCCCACCAGTCGGGACTCATTCCATATTTTTCGTTGTTGATCACCTCTGGAGCTAGATGGAAAGACAGCAAATGTCGGATGAAGAACTTGCACAAGACAATGGAGATGTATTTCTAGACTTACCCATGTAGCCCACTGTCCCAACCCTTCCTCGGATGAGCTCCCCTTCAGGCACTTTAATGGCAAGGCCCAGGTCAGAAATACGGATGTGTCCTACAGTACAAATATACAAGAATATTGAACCGGACATGTTCGCTTACAGTACACAAAACTACAATATTATGCAAATATCTTTCAAAAGGCTAATGTACAGTGTATCAAGAAAGTATTCACAGCGCTTTGCTGCCCAGCCCATAGAACTCAAAAAAGATTGTCTACTTTTGTGCAAAAAGCCGTGCTGCTCTTGAACTCTCAGCATACTTGCCAACCCTCCCGGATTTTCCGGGAGACTCCCGAAATTCAGCGCCTCTCCCGAAAACCTCCCGGGACAAATTAACTCCCGAAATTCAGGCGGACTCAAGTCCATGCGGACCTGAGTCCGCTTTCCCACAATATAAACAGTGTGCCTGCCCAATCACGTTATAACTGTAGAATGATCGAGGGCGAGTTCTTGGTTTCTTATGTGGGTTTATTGTTAGGCAGTTTCATTAAAGTCCTCCCAGCGCGGTAACAACACACAACAACAGCAGTCACGTTTTGGTCTACCGTAAAGTAGTTCGTCTGCCGTAAACAGCAATGTTGTGACACTCTTAAACAGGACAATACTGCCATCTAGTGCATTTGATGAAAGCACTTTTGTGCATGCCACACAGCAATGCATCATCAGAAAGGGTGTTCAGCATAGTTAGAAAAATAGTGACAGAGAATAGAACAAGGATGGACAATTCAACCCTTAACTCAACAAGTATATGTGTAAATAAATGAACAATGAAATTCAAGTATTTCTTTTATATATATATGTATATATATATATATATATATATATATATATATATATATATATATATACAATAAAAGAAATATATATTTATAGCTAGAATTCACTGAAAGTCAAGTATTTCTTATATATATATATATATATATATATGAAATACTTGACTTGGTGAATTCTAGCTGTAAATATACTCCTCCCCTCTTAGCCACGCCCCCAACCACGCCCCCCCCCCACCTCCCGAAATCGGAGGTCTCAAGGTTGGCAAGTATGACTCTCAGCATACTTTATGCATCTAAATGCCACGCATGTTGTTATGATCCACATCCCGGATCATAGTCTAAGTTTTTCGAGTCACTTGTGTTTTCTGTTAGTTTTGGACTCCTTTAGTTCCTGTTTATGCACCTCTGAGTTTGTTACCATGGCTACTTATTAGTTTCACCTGCCTCTTGTGTTCGGGACGCGCATCTGTTTGTAATCAGAAGACATTATTTAAGCCTGCCTTTGCCAGTCAGTCGGTCTGGCTTCTTTATTTGCGTCACGCTACTGTTAGTTTTGCTTGTCTCCTAGCCCCTGCTAGTGATCCCTAGTCTGTGCTAAGTAGTAGCCTTAGCTTCAGGTGCGATCGGCACCTTATGCATCGGTTTGTTTTCTGTTTTGTACCTGTTTTGTGTTAATTTACTATTAAATCATGTTCCTACCTGCAAGTCCTGTCCGGATCCGTCCGTTTGCATCCTGGGAGAACAAACCCCGCATCACCATGCGACCCGGTCGTAACACATGTCACTGTTCTTGAAATTCTCCTTGCCATTCTGCACCTTAATGCACTAAATTTTTTTTTTACTAGTTAAGCAGACAGAATTTGAATTTTTATTCATTTCTTATTCTCTCTTCTAGTACTGCTTTCCTTGACTGATTATTTCAGGATTTTTAACATAACTGCTTTATTTAATGAGTATTTTTTCCCTGTGTGCTGTTTCTGTTTTTGTAGTCTTTGTTTACAGCTGCTAAAAGTCTATTTGCTGCTATATTTGCTGCTCAGGGCACAAATAAAGTTGTTTGAAATTAATTGAATTTGATTAAAGTTAAAAGACATGCAATTGCATGCAGTATATGCATTTTTCTGTCAAAAATGAAAGAACTAATACATTCAGTAAGAAAGATGAAGTGCTTTATTGACACACATTATTTCTAGGCTTTGGCAGGCAACATAAAATGAGCCAGATCTGGCCCCTGGGCCTTAAGTTTGACACTTATGTTTTACTGTGATGCCATTAAATGCATTTCTCAAATAAAAACACTAAACATTTTGTTTTGACAAAATCATGACCTTTAGGTGAAACTCAAAAAATGTTAATACCATGCAAAGGTTTGTTTATACCAGCACTTCGATTTACAAGGTGAAACTACCATAGGTTTCATAACATGCAACTCATGATATTTCAATATAATTTAAATTAATATGGCTTACAACTCATGAAAACCTCAAATTGCACATTTCAGAGGATTTGGGGTTTTAAAAACTTTAAGCCATAATAATCAAAAGTATAACAAATAAAAGCCTGACATATGTCACTCTGCATTTAATGGGTTTATATCACATATTAGTTTTACATTTGTAGTAGTTTGCTAAATTGTACATGATATTAAACTTTTTTTTAATTTCACCTGTGTGGTCAACTAAAATAACACGTTCTCATACCAGCAACAAGCAAGACGAGATAGTGTTTTGAATAAATCCACAAATAAGAATGTAATTAAATAAGGCTGACAACTACACAATTTGGAAAGCTGCACATTTCTATGCGACGAAAACATCCGTATAAAAGACAAAGTATGAAATCTGGGCTAATACAATCAGTGAAATTATAAACTGGGTACAGCTGGAAAGTTTTTCTTCTTCTTCTTATTTTGCTATATGAACTAAGGCTGCAACTATAAATTATTTTAGTAATCGAGTAATCTATCGATGAGTTTATTTGATTAATCGAGTAATTGGATAAAACAGGGAAACTAATTGAAAAAAATAATATATATATATATATATATATATATATATATATATATATATATATATATCCATCCATCCATCCATTTATATATATATATATTATGCTTACCATAACCTTCATTCTTTTTTCTAATAAATGCACTCATCAACATTGAAACTGCACTTATATTATTATTATTATTTTTTGCCTTTGCTGTTTGCTGCGCTCATGTCCACTCTACTGCAGTGGCCGTGCTGAAACTATGTCCAAGTATTTCAAGTTCCAGGCACTCTGTGCGCTTCGGATTTAATACTTTTTTATTGGTTAGACTCAAATGATTCTTGAAGCTTTTATCTAATCGATTTACTCAATTAACCATTGCAGGCCTAGCAAGGACGCTGCTTGTGATTTTTCCCCCGAGTTGTGATATTTGATTAGAATTATTGTAGGAAGACAAGTCTTACAGTCAACTTGGAAAGACTTCCAGACCGCAGAAATACTAAACTAGCAAGTTTGTTGTCCTATGGTGCAGTACAGTTTGATGAGATTATCAGTCGCTCGTCGAAATCCAGTCCATACAAAATCTGATATCATCATCGGCAGAACAAACGATCCCAATATTTTTATGCCATAATCAGCTGATAATATTGGTCAGGCAATATCCTCGTACATGCCTTGTTGTAATTACTTTCAATGTCACTACATGCATCTTTCCAACTATTTATTGTTTTGTTTTCTGCCAAGAAAACCTTTACATCAGGGGTGTCAAACGTACGGCCCGAGGGCCGTAACAGGCCCGCGGATAGGTCTAATCCGGCCCGTATGACGAGTTTGCTAAGTATAAAAATGAGCTGCAATTTTAATGAAATAAACTGCTGTTCTAAATGTATCCACTGGATGTCACAATAGCAATTCAAGTGTAACCCACGTTACACATGATACCGTTTTAAGATGACGTGTCAGCTGACTTTAAGTGCCCTCTGGATTGGCTTCCGCTACTCCACTTAGCGCAGGTTCAAGCAATCAGCTGCTTCTGTTTTGGCAGGCAGCAGATGGCGGCAGACTAATGCAGTATCGACGCACAATACCTTTTTTCATTGTAAATTATCCACTCAGTGGATGAAATAACAAACAGTAAGATGCAAAGACTGAAGTCAAAATGACCATCTTTGAAACAGTTAGAGTTCTGTGCAGCGCTCGCAATTGGTTGATGGCACAATGCGCACCCTGA
Organism: Nerophis lumbriciformis; assembly: GCF_033978685.3. Lineage (NCBI taxonomy): Eukaryota > Metazoa > Chordata > Actinopteri > Syngnathiformes > Syngnathidae > Nerophis > Nerophis lumbriciformis. The sequence goes on from NC_084559.2 coordinate 25,082,682, forward strand.
ACTCCATTGTAAAAATGTGTGTTTCTACATTTGTTGATTGTTCTATTTTTTTAAATTCTTAAATCTATGATATTCACATTGATTAAGTTTGTAGTTATGTTAACTTGATCTCGGCTATGGTGTCATGTTGAGAACTGTTTTGTTTATATTATAGTTGTAATATTTGGATGATGATAAATTAATCTGTTGTGGCAGTTGCGGATGTCACCAATGTGGTGTTTTGAGAAAACACTTGCTTGCTTTTCCAAACATGTCATAAATGCTGAACTGCCAACACAAGCATGCTCAACACATGCTTAAAATGTAATGGTTTTCTAAATACACTGAAACAAATTCGAAGTTCATTATGCTCTTCGTGGTGTTTTTGAAAATGCACCAATTTTTTCCTCAGAATTTTCGAATGTTTGGTCAAGAGGATTACCGTATTTTTCGGAGTATAAGTCGCACCGGAGTATAAGTCGCACCTGCCGAAAATGCATAATAAAGAAGGAAAAACACATATATAAGTCGCACTGGAGTATAAGTTGCATTTTTTGGGGACATTTATTTGATAAAACCTAACACCAAGAACAGACATTTGAAAGGCAATTTAAAATAAATAAAGAATAGTGAACATACTATGACGCATAAATTACCAACTGAGAACGTGCCTGGTATGTTAACGCAACATATTATGGTAAGAGTCATTCAAATAACTATAACATATAGAACATGCTATACGTTTACCAAACAATCTGTCACTCCTAATTGCTAAATCCCATGAAATCTTATACGTCTAGTCTCTTACGTGAATGAGCTAATTAATATTATTCGATATTTTACGGTAATGTGTTAATAATTTCTCACATAAGTCGCTCCTGAGTATAAGTCGCACCCCCGGCCAAACTATGAAAAAAACTGCGACTTATAGTCCGAAAAATACGGTATTTGTAATATGTAGATTTTCAGAATGTGCCTGTTGTATTTTTTTTTTAAACAGGGTAAAACACAGAAAACAATCTGAAGTTCTCTTTACTTTGAAGTTATAATGCCATGATTTTACCAGTCCGGCCCACGTTGGAATAGATTTTTTTCCATGCGGCCCCCGAGCTAAAATGAGTTTGACCCTTGCTTTACATACTACATAAATGGGTTTTAAAACTCACCATTGTCATCCAGTAAGATGTTCTCTGGCTTCAAATCTCTGCAAAAACAAAAATGAAACTGAAAAATAATGTTTGGTTTGACTGCAATGAGTTAAATCTCACTGTTTGGATTGATACCTGTAGACAATAGATTCCCGGTGGAGATGCTTGAGACCACAGCAGATCTGAGCGGCATAAAACTGGACCCGGTCTTTCTCAAAACCCGGCGTGCCCATGTTGTAGATGTGGAACTTAAGGTCTCCTCCGTTCATGATCGTCAGCACCAGACACAGAGCGTCTTTGGTCTCGTACGCGTACGCCAAGCTCACCTGATGACCGGGAGAATACTTTAACACCAGGGAAATATTGCAGTAGTAATTCTAAGTGTTTACTCACAACAAATCTACTGTTAACTTTCTCTAAGATCTGCTTTTCATTGAGCGCCATTGACTCTCCTTTCCTCTTCTTGATCCTCTTCTTCTCCAACTTTTTACAGGCGTACATTTTCCCTGTTGCTCGAACTTGGCAGGCGCACACCTGATATGACCAAAGCGGCATCACACATCGTTTACAGTGACACTCACAACATATAGTAGTGCATGCATCTTTGTTACACTGCATGGACAAATTTATTGGAGACACCTATTCAACAGCTGATGATTTAATCAGGACTTGCACTAGAGTCCTTAATTCCTACGGAGCCCCTAAAGCAGGGGTCGGCAACCCAAAATGTTGAAAGAGCCATATTGGACCAAAAATACAAAAACAAAACTGTCTGGAGCCGCAACAAATTAAAAGCCATATTACATACAGATAGTGTGTCATGAGATATACATTGAATTGAGATGACTTAAAGGAAACTAAATGACCTTAAATATAGCTACAAATTAGGCATAATGATGCAATATGTACATATAGCTAGCCTAAATAGCATGTTAGCATCGATTAGCTCGCAGTCTTGCAGTGACCAAATATGTCTGATTAGCACTCCACACAAGTCAATAACATCAACAAAACTCACCTTTGTGCATTCATGCACAACGTTAAAAGTTTGGTGGACAAAATGAGACAGAAAAAGAAGTGGCATAAAACACGTCCTCGAAAGTCGGAGAAAGTTATACATGTAAACAAACTACGTGAGTTCAAGGACCGCCAAAATTAGTAGGACAAAACGGCGCTCGCCAAATATTTGAGTCAGTGAAGCATGTTTAATATAAACAGTGTGCTTTATAACAATTAGGGAGGTTTGTGTCATGTTTGTCCTCCTACAGAAACCATATTAAAACAAAAAATATATTTTTTTCCCCTCATCTTTTTCCATTTTTCATACATTTTTGAAAAAGCTCCAGAGAGCCACTAGAGCGGCGCTAAAGAGCCGCATGCGGCTCTAGAGCCGCGAGTTGCCGACCCCTGCTCTAAAGGGACATGACCTGAATTGTTTTATTTTTTTTTCCTATGTCAGTGAACCGGAAGTAAAACAGACACAGAGAAGGAGGAGCCTCATACTTGCCAACCCTCCCGATTTTCCCGGGAGACTCACGAATTTCAGTGCCCCTCCCGATAAATCTCCCGGGGCAACCATTCTCCCGATTTCCACCCGGACAACAATATTGGTGGCGTGCCTTAAAGACACTGCCTTTAACGTCCTCTCTCACCTGAAACCTTCACCTCTTAACAGCCGCATGCTGTCCAGGCGTCCGCTTTTCCTCCATATAAACAGCGTGCCGGACCAGTCACATAATAATGCAGCGTTGGACGGGTTTAACAATGGTATTTACTCGAAGATGTCAAGAAATGCCGACACGTTGTATGATCTTTTATCTGGTTGAATGATAACGCAAGGCGTATTTGGTCAACAGCCATACAGGTCACACTGACGGTGGCCGTATAAACAACTTTAACACTGATACTAATATGCGCCACACTGTGAACCCACACCAAACAAGAATGACAAACACATTTCGGGAGAACATCCGCACCGTAACACAACAGAACAAATACCCAGAATCCCTAGCAGCACTAACTCTTCCGGGGCGCTACAATAACATCTACGGCTTTTGGAGCTCAGTGCACAACTGCACACACAACAAGAAGGAGACGAAGCAGAAGAACGAAGAAGAGACACATGGCGACGACGAGTAAGAAGAAGAAATACGCTTGCAAGTTCCAAAATGATTGGAAAAAATAATTTCGAGGTCTCAAGGTTGGCAAGTATGAGGAGCCTACCCATCATCCGTGGGGAGAAGTTTATTGATTTCTATTTTAGTATTGGCCTAACATATAAAGACATCAAATCGTTTTATGGTCCCACAACAGAGCACAGATGATGGGTAGGCTCCCGCATGCTCCCGCTCCTCCATCGCTGTGTCTGTTTCGCTTCCGGTTCACCATCGCTGTGTCTGTTTTACTTCCGGTTCACTGACATAGGGAAAAAACCTTTTGCGAGATCTCGCAACACATCCATGTCCCTTCAGGGGCTCTGTAAATTCCTACTGAATTCATTAATTAAAACTATTTATGATACCAACACATTTCGGTACCAATTCCCAGTACCTGGGAATCGATACCCTTACTCAACAGTACCAATTTTCAGTACTTTTTGAGTTTTAATAAATGTTAGTTTTTTAATAATAAAATCAAATGGTTTTTTTTGTAACATTTAAAAATTAGCTGATTTATACACTATATTGCCAAAAGTATTTGGCCACCCATCCAAATGATGAGAATTAGGTGTCCTAATCACTTGGCCCGTCCACAGGTGTATAAAATCAAGCATTTAGGCACGGAGACTGTTTCTACAAACATTTGTGAAAGAATGGGCCGCTCTCAGGAGCTCAGTGATTTCCAGCGTGGAACTGTCATAGGATGCCACCTCTGCAACAAATCCATTTGTGAAATTTCCTCGCTCCTAAATATTCCAAAGTCAATTGTCGGCTTTATTATAAGAAAATGGAAGAGTTTGGGAACAACAGCAACTCAGTCACAAAGTGGTAGGCCACGTAAACTGATAGAGAGGGGGTAAGCGGAGGAATTATGGTGTGGGGTTGTTTTTCAGGAGTTGGGCTTGGCCCCTTAGTTCCAGTGAAAGGGACTTTGAATGCTCCAAGATACCAAAACATTTTGGACAATTCCATGCTCCCAACCTTGTGGGAACAGTTTGGAACGGGCCCCTTCCTCTTCCAACATGACTGTGCACCAGTGCACAAAGCAAGGTCCATTAAGACATGGATGACATAGTCTGGTGTAGATGAACTTGACTGCCCTGCACAGAGTCCTGACCTGAACCCGATAGAACACCTTTGGGATGAATTAGAACCAAGCCTTCTCGACCAGCATCAGTGTGTGACCTCACCAATGCGCTTCTGGAAGAATGGTCCAAAATTCCTATAAACACACTCCCCAACCTTGTGGACAGCCTTCCCAGAAGAGTTGAAGCTGTAATAGCTGCAAAAGGTGTACCGACATCATCTTGAACCCTAAGGTTAGGAATGGGATGGCACTTCAAGTTCATATGTGACTCAAGGCAGATGGCCAAATACTTTTGGCAATATAGTGTTTCTTGTTTTTTTTACAACATTTCTGAGTCTCACTTGCAAGAATTATAAAGTAGACTTTGCATGCAATTGCAATTCCAAGAATGTTGCCTAGCTAGGAAGTAGTCTTTGCCATGAAGCTGATTGTGCCAGTCTAGTCTGCTGTTGCACCCCAAAAAGTGTTTATACTGTTAATTTGTGTATTTATTGCACACTTGCTGTTTGATTGTAAGATTGATCTTACTTGTAGTTTTTATTACCAATTTTGAAGGTGTTGAAATCGCTATGTAAAATTGCTCATGTTCGTTAGTATCATGTATATGGCAAATCCAACGTAAATTAGCGACAAACTAGCGCATTGTTACTTTTTCTATTAGACATACTTTGTTTTTGGCAAAGAAAATTCTAGCATTACCTAGAGGCAGTTTGGCTATGTCTGTCCTGAGGGCTGCTTGAGTGAGTGTATGAGCCGGTGTTTACTCTGCAACCCGATGTGATGTCACGAGCAACAAGGGTGTCGAGATTTGTGAATTGATACCCGGTAGTACCGTAGGAATTCCCCCTAAGTACAGATATCGGGACCCATCCCTAGTTTGGGTAAGATCCAATTAGTTTGTGGACCAGACCCTCTCACTTAGGCCCAACATCACTTGCCTTTGACTTCAGAAATGCTCTTCTGTATGAATGGGCAAAATTTATGTCCGTAAAATTATGTTCTTCCATTTTTATATCCTGCAGTGTCCCATTACTTTTGCCTATACAGCATCTCACAAAGTAGCATCTCTCACCTCTCCGAATCCTCCCTTCCCGAGCACTCTGTACTGTCGGAAAGTGTCTTTAGTGATTGGTTGCCTGACAAAACACAGACACAGGAAAGGCCATTAATACATGCTCATATGCAGTATTATTGATTAGGGCAAATATATTACCAGCAAAACTCAATACCATCCTGAGTCTGTTTCCTGTGCACAGGGTGGGGCCTCCTGCGTGCAATTTGACTTTCCAGAGACGGATATTATCGAGGATGCTCTGAGAGCCTGCTGTTTACTTTTAGCTGCATCTTATATTTGAATTACTCGTGCAAACTCCTCCGAGAAGCCTCCACAAGTCTTGTTTTCCAACTATCCTTCTAAACTTCTGCTTGTTACACTTTTGCAAGTAAAAATACTATTTAAGGCTGACCATCTCAATATATCATTCATAAAGTAATGTGGAAAAGGCCGTAAAAATTCAGCACATTACACTGCAAAAAGTCAGTGTTCAAAAACAAGAATTTTTTTTTACAAAAAATAGGGGTATATTATTTGAACTAAGCAAAATTATCTGCCAATAAAACAAGAAATTTTTGGCTTGTCAAGACTTTCCAAAACAAGTAAAATTAGCTAACCTCAATGAAGCCAAAAATACCTTAAAATAAGTATATTCTCACTAATAATAAGTGCACTTTTCTTTGTCAAAAATGTAAATTAAGTAAATGCTAGCGCCATTATCTTGACATAATGATTTTTTTTTTCATGCTTGAAGTAAGAAATTATTACTTTAAAAAAGTAGTTTTATACTTGTGAGCAATGTTCCCTCTAATTTTTCATGTGTGTGAGCAAACGCAAAAACTCCCTGAGCATTCAGTGGAGCCCATGTGAGCAACATCAGATGTGCACACTGTGGCTAAACCAGCAGCACACCTGTCCCAAACCTGACTAAATAACAAGTTCAATCTCCATCCATCCATCCATTTTCTACCGCTTGTCCCTTTCGGGGTCGCGGGGGGTGCTGGAGCCTATCTCAGCTGCATTCCGGCGGAAAGCGGGGTACACCCTGGACAAGTCCCCACCTCACCGCAGGGCCAACACTGATAGACAGACAACATTCTCTTATTATTATAATCAAATGACAGCAGTCATTTCTATGAGGTTATTTTCTAATATAAGTGTTTAGGCCCACTTGCAATGACAATAACAACAAATATTGTTTTTCATGAACTGTGTACTTGTATTGTTTGTCTGGGTGGAGGTCCTGCTTTGGAAATAGTTTATACCCCTTTCAGACACTGTATTTAGTTCCCATTAAAACATTCACATGTTGCACAATGAGATGTAAGCAGGGGATCATGTGTACATTCCTGCAACTTCCTGTTTGTAAAAAATATATTTTTTTTAGTATTTATTTAATATACTAGCAGCATTTCATGATTAATATTTATAAATTAAGATTCCTAATAAATGACACTAGAATAAGCACATATTTGATTGGTAAATCATAGTGTAACGACCTGGAATTACACTCACAGTTCCATTGATGGCACAGTAATCCTGTATCCACATTTTTGTCAAGACCACAGGTTTTAAAACTCATGGACAACATTTGGCCTGTTGCATACTTCAACCCTCGTGCCCCTTAAAGAGGAACTGCACATTTTTGGGGTATTTTGCCTGTTGTTCACAATCATTATGAGAGACAAGAAGACAAGTTTTTTTTCTTTTCGCTTTCTAACATAAAAAATGGCTCATTCTAGGTGGCTAGCAATGCAGCTAATGGGAGCAATACATTCTACCACTAAATCACTTTAAAAATGCATTTAAAAACCGTCAACAATACTTAATTTAAGTTTGGTAACCTGAATAATAACCAAACTGTAACAACATTGTTATTGTAAGAGTGAACACTGAGGAACTCTGTTTCTATCATAGTAACACATCCCCATGCTATGGTATTAGCCATAAAGGCTAACTACGGCAAGAGATAAGCGAGCTTCTACCACAACACAAAGCGTGTTTGAGTTTGTAATGCACAAAACAATGCAATAAGACACCAATTTTACTGACTGAAATACATGAACAATCATATTACAGTATAAAGTATTAGCCCATATTTCATGTTTTGTTTGTACACAGCTAGCCAGACAGCGTATGTACTGTAGTTGTACTAACACACATGGCGTACTGTGCGTATCATGATCGATATTAAAGCGACCCGCTCGATGGACAAATGTTCATCTAGGTCCAGCTGGCCGGGGACGTTTCCTGTTGATTTTGGGTAAGCACTCCATTTATGTCGAAATAGCTTGGCTCCAAGTTCTATATTTATAGCGTCAAAATCGCTTTCACCTCACTCAACTCTTCCTTCGTGCTCGCTTCTATAAGCAGCAGTATATTTAGCTTCAAAAGTATAAGGTTGTAAATCCTCATTTGTCCAAAAAGAGTCATCTTCGTTGTCTGTTACCAAGTCTGCCATGATTGGAAAACAGACTCGTGTTTGATTTCGGATGTAGGAACACACATGTTGCCCGAAGTCAGACGTGTTGTTTCAGAAACAGAAATCAGTGCACGGAATAAATCAGTCCCGGAAATGATTGAAATGACGAAAATATGGTAAATAGTGAACATATTACATATTGTTATGAACGTGTGTATACAAAACGTTTCTGGAGAGTTTTAAAGGTGACTCTCATTAGCCGCATGTTTTTTTAATTATCTTTAAAATCCTAAAAAAAAGACAAGTGTTCTAGTCTATCATAAGGATTGTGAACAATTCCAAAAAAGTGCAGTTCATCTTTAAGATTGACGATACACAGTTACTCTTAAGATCCAAAAGGGATATTTCTCTGTGATGATATAAAGTATTTTTTCTATTTATTTATTTTTTAACAGTTTTTTTGTTTTATGGCTTTTTTCCCCCGAAAAAAAAGACGTTTTTTTTATAATGGGAAATGCAAAATACAATATGCAATATTTCTAAAGAAAAAAAAATACACTGCAGAGTGGAATATTTGAATAGATCAATAATTCATGACAACAATAATTTTGGTACAGTAATAGACAAAAAATATTATTTTTACAGCGCCCACTGAGCTAGAATGAGAGAGAAAGCAGGATAAGTTGGTTAACTTGATTAAGTTTGAGTCTTTTATATATATATATATATATATATATATATATATATATATATATATATATCTGCCATGTTATATATAACTGCCCAAGATCATTTTCATTGCATTTTAGCAGATTATTGGCAACTTATTTACACTCATCAAAGCTCACTTACACTCATCTTTGCTAATGATTTTCTGGCACCATCTGGTGGTTAAGGGGCACAATTCAACCAAAACAATATTCTCCTTTTTGTTGTATTCGTTTGGTTTCCATGAAAAAAAGCATAGAGTACTATACAATAATTACTTTGTTAAAAATAGCAGCTATAATGGGAGTTTTCTAAGATAAAGTGTGTATACTTTATGTTGTTATCCTATTTTAACAATGTTTCAATCAAAGACACAATGCAGTTTTATTTATTTTTTTAAATAGTGAAAAAATGCATAATTAAACTAGACTGCCACATAATTTATGTAGCCCACGCATAATTTAATGTAGCTCACAAAAGCCTGAAAATAATGTCCTTCAATAAGGCAATTTATCTTTCTTGCTAAATGTATTTCAGTTTGACAGGAAAACAATTGTACCGCATGCAACTGAAGTTCTACTTAAATCAATATTATTTGATGCGACACGTTATTCCAAGTCGAACTTTAACATCTCCTTGTCTCGTACTTATTGTCTTGACTTCTAATTCCAAGGCAAGTTTTCCACCTGTATGTTGGTAAATAACAATAATCAAGGGGCAATTTGTGTAATAATAAGATGATTATACATTTATGTGGTGTCTCCCTGTCAGGGCAGCAGTAACTGTGATGTGGCCCATGATGAAAATGGGTTTGAGGCCCCTGATTTTAGACCCTTGCTAAGAAAAGTTAGTTAAAATGTGTAAATCTGTATTTTATATGTGGTGCGGTCTACAAATTTTCATGACATTGAACAAAGATGAGAACTATGACAGCAGATAACAAAAAAAGCCTTTATATGGAAATGATGATTTTTGTTTTCTTATACAATTATTTTGTTAGAGTAAAGTGATATCATTCTGCAACGATTGGTACCAAACCAAACTGTACTCTAGCGAAATGGTGACCTCGTAAAGTTTGAGTTTTATATGCAAGGTCAACACTTTTACTGCAAACTTTGCAAGTATGATGTGTAGATGATTAATATAATTGTTAAAGGTTTACTACAGTTGTTCTGACTTTATTTTCTGGAGAAAAAAAACTGCTTTAGAATACTTTTAAATTCTGTTAAAATAACAATTCAAGGTCAGTTTGTAAAAAAAAAAAAAAAAAGTCCCACCTCAGAGATTGTTAAGAATTAAGTTAGAATAGTTTTGCTATATTTTAAATTATAAGTCAGGAGTGTCAAACGTACGGCCCGTGGGCCGGATCAGGCCCGCGAACAGGTTTTATACGGCCCGCGGGATGAGTTTGCAAAGTATTTGCTAAGTGCTGTTCTAAATGTGTCCACTAGATGTCACAATCACAATTCTTTGTATCTTTGTAGATTATGCTATGTATGTAAAAAAAAATAAACACAATGATGTTAAAGTTAAGGTTAAAGTGCCAGTGATTGTCACACACACACTTGATCACCCCCTGGGAGGTGAGGAGAGCGGTGAGCAGCAGCGGTGGCCGCGCCCGGGAATAATTTTTGGTGATTTAACCCCCAATTCCAACCCTTGATGCAGAGTGCCAAGCAGGGAGGTAATGGGTCCCATTTTTATAGTCTTTGGTATGACTCAGCCGGGGTTTGAACTCCCGACCAACCGATCTCAGGGCGGACAGTCTAACCACTAGGCCACTGAGTAGGTTAGTGCACCAGTCGAGGAAAATGAGCAAACTACATAAATAAGATCCTGTAATTTGATTTTGATATTGTTTTTTTATCTCGATAGGTTGAAAATGAACACCAATGAGTTGACTGATGAACATTATCACATCATTTATTCAGAAAGTATAAATAACGACAAATAAAGATAGAATACTATTAACCGCAACATGTAAGTGTAAAAAAACCCCAACAACATTATGATTTGTACATTTTCAGAATGTGCTTGTTCTATTTTTAAACAAAGAAAACAATGTGAAGTTGTTTTTATTTTTAAGTTATCGTACCGTGATTTTACCAGTCCGGCCCACTTAGGAGTAGATTTTTCTCCATGTGGCCCCCCGATCTAAAATGAGTTTGACACCCCAGAACAAAATGTACAACCGACAAAGCGAAGTTGACACAAAATTTTTTTCACACTCACTTTTCTTAACTGAAATGATGATTATTGCGAATACACAAAGCTGGATGCCACTGACCTCTCCAGCATTTTCCACTGCAGGAAACGGTCAAAGTGCATGCTGTTCTCAAAGTCTGCGAATGGCGCAGCGCTCAGATAGTCGTGGACGGCCCTGGTCCACACAACACAACAAGAGGGCTCCGTCATGGCAGTGAACAACAATGAACACAATGCTGTACGATACACACTTGGCATGAGAGGTGAGCGGGTCAGGGAAAAAGGAAGCAAAAGGGAGTAAAGGCGGCGGGTGAGACGACTCACTTGTGACAGCTGCTGAAGATTTCCTTACATGGACTGAGCTCCAGGTTCTCTCGGCACTGATCAGCAAAGACCTCCACTATGTCGACACGTTGAGGTGACTTGACATCAACACACGACAACAAACACGTGCACACGTTACTCTTTGTCAATGCAATTACCCTTTATGTTTGCCATGCGTTCACTTATTTGACACGACCTGGCTGATAAACACTTTATCATTACAACTCTTTATGGTGCACGGCATCGTAACGCTGCTTCCTCATACACCTCATACTTGGATGCCTCAGGCGGTACTGCATCAAAAACCGACATCGGTGTGTAAAGGATATCACCACATGGGCTCAGGAACACTTCAGAAAACCACTGTCAGTAACTACAGTTTGTCGCTACATCTTTTAAGTGCAAGTTAAAACTCTACTATGCAAAGTGAAGCCATTTATCAACAACACCCAGAAACGCCGCCGGCTTTGCTGGGCCTGAGCTCATCTAAGATGGACTGATGCAAAGTGTAAAAGTGTTCTGTGGTCTGATGAGTCCACATTTCAAATTGTTTTTTGGAAACTGTGGACGTCGTGTCCTCCGGAACGAAGAGGAAAAGAACCATCCAGATTGTTATAGGCGTAAAGTTCAAAAGCCAGCATGTGTGATGGTATGGGGGTGTATTAGTGCCCCAGGCATGGGTAACATACACATCTGTGAAGGCACCATTAATACTGAAAGGTACATACAGGTTTTGGAGCAACATATGTTGCCATCCAAGCAATGTTTTCATGGACGCCCCTGCTTATTTCAGCAAGACAATGCCAAGCCACGTGTTAAAACAGCATGGCTTCATAGTAAAAGAGTGCAGGTACTAGACTGGCCTGCCTGTAGTCCAGACCTGTTTCCCATTGAAAATGTGTGGCGCATTATGAAGCCTAAAATACCACCCCTAGACTGTTGAACAACTTAAGCTGTACATCAAGCAAAAATGGGAAAGAATTCCACCTGAAAAGCTTCAAAAACTGGTCTCCTCAGTTCCCAAACGTTCACTGAGTGTTATTAAAAGGAAAGGCCATGTAACACAGTGGTAAAAATTCCCCTATGCCAACTTTTTTTGCAACGTGTTACTGCCATTAAATTTTAAGTTAATGATTATTTGCAAAAAAAAAAGATTTTCTCATTTCGAACATTAAATATCTTGTCTTTGCAGTCTATTCAATTGAATATAAGTTGAAAAGAATTTGCAAATCATTGTATTCTGTTTTTATTTACGAGTTACACAACGTTCACTGGTTTTGTGTTTTGTAATAACAAATAACAGAATGTCAATATATGACCAATCATGGTGCCAGCTCCACTGTGACTAAGACCTGTTGCTGAGATAAAAACATGTGTGTTTGCCAAGTGTCTTTGTCCAAATAATTCATAGTTTTTATTATTCATATGTTTATTCTGTCCAGTCATGTAGAGCAGACATTCTGTTTCATGACACAAAGTCACCATGAGCAGTATTGAAACTGCCACTAATACATTAATATTCTCCATGCATAATTTCCAAACATTTGTTTTGCTTTAATGTTTTTTTTTTGTTGCTCACAACTTGTCTCTCACACTCACGGTGACATGCCCATGTGTCAAGGTGCAATATGCCAATTAGACGATGACATCATCCACCGTCACCGTCAAGTCCTATGGGAGACGCTGAAGGTCTTTTTTATGTACCGTACACAATTATGTGAAACAATGTGCATTGTAAATAAAAAAAACATTCACGTAACTAAAATGTCATGCGTAACCCAACATTTTTCCGCGTCCACCTTGTGAAGAGACATCATTTGGATTTATACTCACTTGTTTAGAAAGGAAGGTCTTGATAATCTGGTCCCCTCTGCTTTTTCTTTTTTCATCAGGCGTCACCTCGTAATCGTCCTGTAGGACATAATAACATTAATGGTGAAGTCTGACATCATTTATTTTTTGCACCAGTTAAATTGTGAAATCCCCTTACTGGGGCGTATTTATAGATTCTGCATGTGCATCAAACACAACTTCCTAAATTAAAATGTAATGAATAAATACTACCACTGTTCTCCAAAAGGTCCTCAAAAATGTGTTTTTTTTGCGCTCCAAATTTCACAGTCACAGAGAATTAAAACAAAACAAAAATACATTATTTATATTGTTGAGGCTGAAATCAATTTCATCGATGATTAAAATAGTTGGCAAGGGCAATTCAGAGCTGGACACTTGTTTTTTTAAATGAAGCTATTTCATATCATAAGATTAGAGTTGGTCTGAGTCCTCATTTATTGGTTTCAACCTTATAATCAAATATCTTTGAATTTCACACTGTTTGAATGAAATAAGGTTACCTGAAGTACGTCTATAAATCAAACATCTACATATCCATAAGTAGTTGCAGTTTATGTATGTATGTTCATCTAAAAAAATATGTTTGCAGCGATTCAATAACTATAGGCCACTACTTTTTCCGCACGCTTTGAACCTTGCAGCTTATAAAACGGTGTAGCGAATTTGTGGATTTTTCTTGGCTAACGGCCATAATGTTTTGTATTCAACAAAAAGTTTTTTATATTACACCCACAGAGACACTGAAAACGTGTGTTATTGCTCGTACTATGGCACCATCTTTTGGACGAGTTTGCTCACGGCATAAGCCGCAGGTTAAAAATGCACTTCCTGTTTCGTTCCTTGAACCGGAAGTATTCGTCCGTAGCATTTTTGCTCGAAAAGATTCTTCATTCGTCACTCCAAGCAACGTTTGTACGTTTTACAATAGAACTAAAACAATTCATGCTTACTAAACTGTCCCATGTGTGATGTCTGTAGGAGTGTTTTCATGCATATTTCTACGTGCTATCGTAATGTAATCAAGCTAGTGTCGTTAGCATTAGCTAATATGCTAACACATTTACAAGTGTGTGTGGTATTATCATTACCTTATAAATGGCATTCTTTTGTATTGTTTTAGTTTCGTAGATCCACCAAAACGTCACCGTGGAGTTAATGAGTCTGTTTGTCTGATTAGGGCGGAAGCTTCTGGAGCTAGTAAGTCCATGACGATGACTTCTGTTTTGTTTGATCAACCGTTTTACTGCCGTGTGACAGGCACCGTTTGGAAACAATTAAGGTTTACAAAATCCTTCGTACTCGTATGTATGTGCGGCTTATAGTACGGTGCGGCTAATAAATGTAAAAATATTTATTTATTCAAAAATGTTGTGGGCGTGGCTTGAATACCAGTGCGCTCTGTAGCCTGGAAAATATGGTATACAAGCCTGATGAAAATGGCATAATGAAACTACAGCAAAATATCATTATTTAACCAATATAGGGCAACTGTCATTCAAAAATAAACATAAAAGAAATCTGTCTGGAGCCGCAAAAAAAATTAAAAGTCTTATATAAGTGTTATAATGAAGGCAACACATGATGTAAGTGTCTATATTAGCCTACTATCAAAGGCTGACTCAAATCTGTGTTGACAGAAATGTTGTATTTTAATATTTATTCCACAAATCTTTGCAACATTGGAAATCATTAGTAAAATGGAGGCTTCTCACAGGATGAGATAACTTCTGGAAATTACCGGCTCAGAATGACCAAAGGTATAGATGTGTGTGTTCAAGTTAAAGGTAACGGCAGGCTGTCTTCTTCTAATGGATTTATTACAATCTTTGCAAGCTGGGTAACGTTTGCTGTGGTCTGGAACAACATGGCAAACAAACAACTATGAGAATGCAGCCAATATTACATACAGATAATGTGTGATGAGACATGCAAACATAAATTGTATACACAGAGGACATAAGTAAAGGAATTTAAATGAGCTCAAATATACCTACAAACGAGGCCTAATGATGCAATATGTACATACAGCTAGCCTGAATAGCATGTTAGCATCGGTTAGCTTGCAGTCATGCAGTGACCAAATATGCCTGATAAGCACTCCAGCAAATCAATAAAATCAACAAAGCTCACCTTTGTGCATTCACGCACAGCGTAAAACGTTTGGTGGACAAAATGAGACACAGAAGGAGTGGCATAAAACACGTCTTTCTGTGGCAGCGTCGGAGAAAGTTGTACACGTAAACAGACCACGATAAGTTCAAGGATCGCTGAAATTGGCAGGACAAAACGGCGCTCGCCAAATACTCTCATCAGTGAAGCATGTTTAATATAAAACGGTTGGATTTCTAACAATTAGGAAGGTTTGTGTCATGCTTGCTCTCTTACAGAAACAATATCAAAACAAAAATGATATTTTTTTCTTCATATTTTTCCATTTTCACACATCTCTGAAAGAGGTCCAGGGAGCCACTAGGGCAGGGGTCGGCAACCCAAAATGTTGAAAGAGCCATATTGGACCAAAAATACAAAAACAAAACTGTCTGGAGCCGCAACAAATTAAAAGCCATATTACATACAGATAGTGTGTCATGACATATACATTGAATTGAGATGACTTAAAGGAAACTAAATGACCTCAAATATAGCTACAAATTAGGCATAATGATGCAATATGTACATATAGCTAGCCTAAATAGCATGCTAGCATCGATTAGCTTGCAGTCTTGCAGTGACCAAATATGTCTGATTAGCACTCCACACAAGTCAATAACATCAACAAAACTCACCTTTGTGCATTCATGCACAATGTTAAAAGTTTGGTGGACAAAATGAGACAGAAAAAGAAGTGGCATAAAACACGTCCTCGAAAGTCGGAGAAAGTTATACATGTAAACAAACTACGTGAGTTCAAGGACCGCCAAAATTAGTAGGACAAAACGGCGCTCGCCAAATACTTGAGTCAGTGAAGCATGTTTAATATAAACAGTGTGCTTTATAACAATTAGGGAGGTTTCTGTCATGTTTGTCCTCCTACAGAAACCATATTAAAACAAAAAATATATTTTTTTCCCCTCATCTTTTTCCATTTTTCATACATTTTTGAAAAAGCTCCAGAGAGCCACTAGGGCGGCGCTAAAGAGCCGCGGGTTGCCGACCCCTGCACTAGGGTGACGCTAAAGAGACCCCCGGATTAGAGCGACAGTTAGTTTATTATTGTGGTTGCAGTGGTATAAAACAATTGTGGATCATATTAAACTCATATGTAACCCAACATTTTGGCTGTTTATAAAATGTTGGTGTAATGAGCGACACACGTTGACAAAATTGTAGGGATGCTTCCATTAAAAAAAAGACAAACCCACAATGGCTGAGAGAAAGCCAGTTAAAAGCCTACTGAAATAAATAAATAAATGATAAATGGGTTGTACTTGTATAGCGCTTTTCTACCTTCAAGGTACTCAAAGCGCTTTGACACTACTTCCACATTTACCCATTCACACACACATTCACACACTGATGGCGGGAGCTGCCATGCAAGGCGCTAACCAGCAGCCATCAGGAGCAAGGGTGAAGTGTCTTGCTCAGGACACAACGGACATGACGAGGTTGGTACTAGGTGGGGATTGAACCAGGGACCCTCGGGTTGCGCACGGCCACTCTCCCACTGCGCCGCGCCACGCCGTCCCTATATATATATATATATATATATATATATATATATATATATATATATATATATATATACATATATATATACATATATATATATATATATACATATATATATATATACATATATACATATATATATATATACATATATATATATATATATATATATATATATATATATATATATAAATGATTTTTTAAAATTCAAACGGGGATAGCAGATCCATTCTATGTGTCATACTTGATCATTTCGCGATATTGCCATATTTTTGCTGAAAGGATTTAGTAGAGAACATCGACGATAAAGTTCGCAACTTTTGGTCGCTGATAAAAAAAAAGCCTTGCCTGTACCGGAAGTAGCGTGACGTCACAAGTTGAACGTCTCCTCACATTTCCACATTGTTTACACCAGCAGCGAGAGCGATTCGGACCGAGAAAGTGACGATTACCCCATTAATTTGAGCGAGGATGAAAGATTCGTGGATGAAAAACGTGAGAGTGAAGGACTAGAGTGCAGTGCAGGACGTATCTTTTTTCGCTCTGACCGTAACTTAGGTACAAGGGCTCATTGGATTCCACACTCTCTCCTTTTTCTATTGTGGATCACGGATTTGTATTTTAAACCACCTCGGATACTATATCCTCTTGAAAATGAGAGTCGAGAACGCAAAATGGACATTCACAGTGACTTTTATCTCCACGACAATACATCAGCGAAGCACTTTAGCTACGGAGCTAACGTGATAGCATCGTGCTTAACTGCAGATAGAAACAAAATAAATAAGCCCCCTGACTGGAAGGATAGACAGAATATCAACAATACTACCAAACTCTGGACCTGTAACCACATTGTTAATGCTGTACCGCCTGACGAAGCCTAGCAATGCTGTTGCAAACGACGCCATTGAAGCTAACTTAGCTACGGGACCTCGATAGAGCTATGATAATAACATTAGCTCTCCACCTACGCCAACCCTCATCTGCTCATCAACACCAGTGCTCACCTGTGTTCCAGCGATTGACGGCGCGACGAAGGACTTCACCCGATCATCGATGCGGTCGGCGGCTAGCGTCGGATAGCGCGTCTGCTATCCAAGTCAAAGTCCTCCTGGTTGTGTTGCTGTAGCCAGACGCTAATACACCGATCGCATCTACAGGTATCTTCTTTGCAGTCTCCATTGTTCATTAAACAAATTGCAAAAGATTCACCAACACAGATGTCCAGAATACTGTGGAATTTAGCGATGAAAAAAGACGATTTAAGCTGGTGACCGACCTATTCCAAAATGTCTGATTCAAATACTGACGTTACGCGCATACGTCATCATACCTAGACGTTTTCAACCGGAAGTTTCCCGGGAAATTTAAAATTGCACTTTATAAGTTAACCCGGCCGTATTGGCATGTGTTGCAATGTTAAGATTTCATCATTGATATATAAACTATCAGACAGCGTGGTCGGTAGTAGTGGGTTTCAGTAGGCCTTTAAGAATAGCCTACCGTTACACTTGTTTTTAGCTCGGTGTATTGGGTCATTATCATGTCAACTCCAGCAAAGCCAGGCCCAGGACATAAGAGGCCCCTGAGTGTTTCACATCATGTACAGTGTTTTTTTTACTTCTTTGTACGCTTCATTTTTGCATCTGTAAACAGAGCTGATGTGATGTGCCAAAATGCTCCAAAGGACAGCATTGTTTTGACTTTCATCAACTTAATTACAAAATAAAATCATAGTCTTTTAGGTTACAATAGGCTACTGACTTTTTAATGATGATACAAACGTAATGTGTCCTTTGAGCCTGTTTATAACTACCAAACAACTTCTCCCTGACTTGACATGATGAGCCTTTCTTGTGAATTTGCCCACCCCTTCACAGAGGACAACTTTGCATAAAAGCGGGCTTCACCGCACATCTCAAAATAAAGGAGCACTATCCCGCAGTCAGATACAAATATGGCTGTTGTCATTTTAACCATGAATTGTTCTTTAGCGAACAGACCAGGGGTGTCAAACAGGTTTGCTAAGTATAAAGATGAGCCGACATTTTTGAATGAAAGAAACCGCTGTTCTAAATGTGTCCACTAGATGTCGCAATAGCAATTCTTTGTATCTTTGTAGATTATGCTACATATGTAAAAAAAAAAAAAAAAACACATTATGTTAGTGCACCAGTCGAGCGAAATGAGCAAACTACATACATAACATCCTGTAATTTGATTATAATATTATCTTGATAGATTGAAAATGAACACCAATGACTGCTGAACATTATCACATCATTTATTCAGAAAGTATAAATAACGACAAATAAAGATAGAATACTATTAACCGCAACATGTAAGAGTAAAAAAAACCCCAACAACATTATGATTTGTACATTTTCATAATGTGCTTGTTTTATTTTTAAACAAAGAAAACAATCTGAAGTTGTCTTTATTTTTAAGTTATAGTGCCGTGATTTTACCAGTCCGGCCCACTTGGGAGTAGATTTTTCTCCATGTGGCCCCTGATCTAAAATTAGTTTGACACCCCTGGAAAAGACAAACCTAGCGTGATCGCCTGATCATAAGTGACTTGAATGTTTGCACGTAGGGAGAAGTACAGAGCGCCAATAAACCTTAAAGGCACGTAATATCTTCGGCTTTTCACACACACAAGTGAATGCCACGCATACTTGGTCAACAGCCATACAGGTCACACTGAGGGTGGCCGTATAAACAACTTTAACACTGTTACAAATATGCGCCACACTGTGAACCCACACCAAACAAGAATGATAAACACATTTCGGGAGAACATCCGCACCGTAACACAACATAAACACAACAAATACCCAGAACCCCTTGCAGTACTTACTCTTCCGGGACGCTACAATATACACCCCCCCACCCCATCTCAACCCCACCCACCTCAACCTCCTCATGCTTGCTCCTCATGTCCCAAATTCCAAGCTGCTGTTTTGAGGCATGTTAAAACAAATAATGCACTTTGTGACTTCAATAATAAATATATATTTTTTCCATAACTTGAGTTGATTTATTTTGAAAAACCTTGTTACATTGTTTAATGCATCCAGCGGGGCATCACAACAAAATGAGGCATAATAATGTGTTCATTCCACGACTGTATATATCGGTATCGGTTGATATCGGAATCGGTAATTAAGAGTTGGACAATATTGGAATATCGGATATCGGCAAAAAAGCCATTATCGGACATCTCTATTGGTTATGGTTTGAATTTATATCCAACAATTGCGAGAACGACTTTTTACTGTCAATATCAGCTGCTGAGTTTCATTTTTTTTATGTTTTCTGCTGG
This sequence comes from Nerophis lumbriciformis, assembly GCF_033978685.3. Classification (NCBI taxonomy): domain Eukaryota; kingdom Metazoa; phylum Chordata; class Actinopteri; order Syngnathiformes; family Syngnathidae; genus Nerophis; species Nerophis lumbriciformis. The sequence goes on from NC_084559.2 coordinate 25,102,616, forward strand.
TGGCGTGCCTCTGCATTTTTTCAAAGAAAAAAATGTGCCTCGGCTCAAAAAAGGTTGAAAAACACTGACATATAAAATAGGTACGTCCGATAATATCGGACTGCCGATATTATCGGCCGATAAATGCTTTAAAATGTAATATCGGAAATGATCGGTATCGGTTTCAAAATTATCGGTATCGGTTTCAAAAAGTAAAATTTATGACTTTTTAAAACGCCGCTGTGTACACGGACGCAGGGAGCAGTACAGAGCGCCAATAAACCTTAAAGGCACTGCCTTTGCGTGCCGGCCCAGTCACGTAATATCTACAGCTTTTCACACACACAAGTGAATGCAAGGCATACTTGGTCAACAGCCACACAGGTCACACTGAGGGTGGCCGTATGAACAACTTTAACACTGTTACAATTATGCGCCACACTGTGAACCCACACCAAACAAGAATGACAAACACATTTCGGGAGAACATCCGCACCGTAACACAACATAAACACAACAGAACAAATACCCAGAACCCCTTGCAAAACTTACTCTTCTGGGACGCTACAATATACACCCCCCTCACCTCAACCCCACCCACCTCAACCTCCTCATGCTCTCTCAGGGAGAGCATGTCCCAAATTCCAAGCTGCTGTTTTGAGGCATGTTAAAAAAAAAAAAGCACTTTGTGACTTCAATAATAAATATGGCAGTGCCATGTTGGCATTTTTTTCCATAACTTGAGTTGATTTATTTTGGAAAACCTTGTTACATTGTTTAATGCATCCAGCGGGACATCACAACAAAATGAGGCATAATAATGTGTTAATTCCACGACTGTATATATCGGTATCGGTTGATATCGGAATCGGTAATTAAGAGTTGGACAATATCGAAATATCGGCAAAAAAGTAATTATTGGACATCTCTAATATAAAATATGCATACCGCCATAATACATATTTAAATTACTACCTGTCTATCAGGTCATGATTTTGACTCCATTCCGACCTCTGGTGGAGTAGCTGATGCTGTAACTGACTAAATGTGTGTGTTACTGCCACTCACACACAAACATATGGCGCTCTTGGCCATGTGTCTGAACATATGTCGCCATTCACACAGATAGGTACGGCTGTCAAACGCCACACACATTGGATTTCTCAAAGACATGAAAAGCGCCGTGACGCATTTCTGAGGGAAGCACTTTTAACTTGCACAAAGAGAAAAAAAAAGAAAAGAAAAAAAAAGCGTGGTGGGGCAACACTAGCCTGACTCTTTCTATCAGTGCCTTTTTTCCCCCCAACGAGGCCCTGTGTTGCCTGGCAACCACACAGAAAACACGGCAGGATTCCTCAAGGTCCTGGAGTGTCACAGTGTGTCACACTAGCGTCACTAGCTTTCCACTATAAAACACACACACACACACACGTATACATACAGCACATACACACATAAGCCTGGAGATTTAGGCTTTAAAAAGCAGCAGCGTCACGGACACTTCAAAACCGGGCAGAGAGGACATACAGTATATATTATGTAGGACACACATGCTTTTAACATTGATATTATCAACACACCAGTTACATCATATTTATTACAAGACTGATAATACCTTAGACCAGTTACATCATATTTATTACAAGACCGATAATACCTTAGACCAGTTACATCATATTTATTACAAGACTGTTAATACCTTAGACCAGTTACATCATATTTATTACAAGACTGATAATACCTTGGTGTCTAAAGTGCGGCCAGCAGGTAATTTTTTAACCGCCTCATGGCACATTCTAACAACACAATAAAAAAAATTAAGAAATACCCATAAAAAGTGGTATAAAAGAGCTAACTTTTATGAAATGTAGCAAGAACATGTTGCAATGTTGACTCTAATAACACAAAGCTGCCATGCAGGCTGTTTCTTTCTTTAAAAAATAATAATTACCGTATTTTTCGGAGTATAAGTCGCACCGGAGTATAAGTCGCACCTGCCGAAAATGCATAATAAAGAAGGAAAAAAACATATATAAGTCGCACTATGAAAAAAACTGCGACTTATAGTCCGAAAAATACGGTAATCAAAATCAATGTCATTATGAATTATTGACCTATTAAAGGCTTCAATTATGTCACATTTAATATTCCACTTTGAGATATTTTTTGGGGAAAATGCTGCATATTTTGTGTTTGCCATATACAAAAACAAAGCTTTTTTTTTTTTTTTTAAAGAAGGGCTTAAAACGAACAAACAAAAAACATAAACACTTATAATTGACGGATAGATCTGAAGTTGATCTCGAGATTATTGTGTTAAAAGTAAAAAAAAAAAAAAAAAAATATATATATATATATATATATATATATAATTTATTTTTTAACACTTTAATAAGTAAGACTCGTTTGGATCCCCAATAATTTTAGTGGGACTTTTTTTTTTTTTTTTTTTAAAGTGTCATTGCTCAAAATAAAAATAATAGGGATGTCCGATAATGGCTTTTTGCCGATATCCGATATTCCGATATTGTCCAACTCTTTAATTACCGATACCGATATCAACCGATATATACAGTCGTGGAATCAACACAATATTATGCCTAATTTGGACAACCAGGTAAGGTGAAGATAAGGTACTTTTAAAAAATAATAATAAAATAAGATAAGATAAATAAATTAAACACATTTTCTTGAATAAAAAAGAAAGTAAAACAATATACAAACAGTTACATAGAAACTAGTAATGAATGAAAATGAGTAAAATTAACTGTTAAAAGTTAGTACTATTAGTGGACCAGCAGCACGCACAATCATGTGTGCTTACGGACTGTATCCCTTGCAGACTGTATTGATATATATTGATGTATAATGTAGGAACCAGAATATTAATAACAGAAAGAAACAACCAATTTGTGTGAATGAGTGTGAATGGGGGGAGGGAGGTTTTTTTGGGTTGGTGCACTAATTGTAAGTGTATCTTGCATTTTTTTATGTTGATTTAAAAAAAAAAAAAGCGATACCGATAATAAGAAAAAACGATACCGATAATTTCCGATATTACATTTTAACGCATTTATCTCTAAAAAAAATAATTAATTAAAATCAATGTTGTTATGAGTTATTGACCTTTTTAAGGCTCCAATTATTATATAATCTCAAATATTCCACTTAAAATTTTTATTGGGTGAAAATATTGCATATTTTGTGTATTTTCCATAAAAAAAAACATGATTTTCTTTGACAAAAAGGGCATACAACTTAAATCTTTAACAACTTTATATTGACAGATAGACCTAATGTTGATCTAGAGATTTAAACCTTGAATAATAATAATACCAAATAATGACACATTTTAAATATTTTTTGGACCAAAATCCTTTGGGGTCAGTGGAAAAAGTTTGGACACCCCTGCCTGAGACATATAACCTCAATCCTTTTTGTCCAGATCATACCTCACCCTGACCTCAACTTCACTCCACAGTGTAATCATTTACATTGTAGGGGCTCGGCCAAATGGAAAAGACGCCCCTTTACCCTTTAGGAAGCAGGGGTGGGGGTATCCAGCACGCATGCACAAAATGCAATGCGGCCTTTCTTGTGGAACCCCCTGAGCACATTCCTTTCTCGGCCCCACAAACTGAAAAAAAAACGGTCTCATTCCGTGCCTCTGTCACTCTCTCTGTTTGCAGCTTTCATGCACCATATAGAGCAGACCTGGGCAAATTAAGGCCCAAGCCATTAAGATTTTCAATCTGGCCAGCCGGACATTCCCAAATAATTTTTTTTAGATCTTTAAGATGGAAAGTGTAGCTGCCATTATGATGTGCAGTGATGTTTTCAAATGACCAAAAGTCTTGAACTATACAAAATATTTAAATGGTTGGAATCTGCACTTTTGCATGATATACTAGTTACTATGGTAATCTATGTCAGTGTTTTTCAACCACTAGTGTGTCGTAAGATATTGTCTGGTGTGCTGTGGGAAATTATGCAAATTCACTTAATTGGTCCAAAAAATATTATTTGCAAATCAATAATTATGATCTGCAAATAATGTGCCGTTGTCTAGTGTCTGTGCTGTGTAGCGCTCGGCAGGGTAACCATGTAAAACTCCATATCAGTAGGTGGCAGCAGGTAGGTAGTTCATTGCTTTGTAGAAGTCGGAACGCGTCGAGGATGCAGAGCACAGCGGGAGACGGCGTACAGGTAAAAAGGTATGTAACGCTTAAACCAAAAATGAACAAAGGGGAAAAGAAAAGGCAATGAAGCATAGGGATGGTTATGCAAAACGAAAGTGAAACCGAACTGGCCACAAAGTAAACAAAAACGGAATGCTGGACGACAGCAAAGACTTACAGCGTGTGGAGCAGAGACGGCATTCGCAAAGTACATCCGCACGTGACATGACAATCAACAATGTCCCCGCAAAGAAGGAAAGCGTCCGCACTGGAGCATAAAAGATATGCAGTTGGTATTTTTATTGACCTAAAGAAAGCCTTTGATACCATTAATCATTCAATTCTACTAGATAAAATGGGAAGATATGGAGTTAGGGGGCTGGCTGGTGACTGGTTAAAAAGTTATTTAACAAGGAGGGTACAGTTTGTTAAAATGGGTCAATTTTTATCTGATACTCTTGGCATTGCCTGTGGTGTCCCCCAAGGGTCCATGTTGGGGCCAAAACTGTTTAATGTATATATTAATGATATGTTTAATACATCCAAAATACTGAACTTTATACTATTTGCAGACGACACAAATATATTCTACAGTAGTGAGGACTATAATGAGCTCATAAATACAGTAAACACAGAACTAAACATAGTAAAACAAATGGATGGACACAAATAAATGATCTTTCAATATAAATAAAACTAAGATAGTGATGTTTGGAAATCGCAACGTAAAGTCTGAACAGAAAATAAGTATTGATGGTACCCAAATTGAAATCGTACATGAGAATACATTTTTGGGAGTAATAATTGATAGTAAACTATCATGGAAACCTCATGTCAGACACATTAAAACAAAAATCTCCAAAAGTCTCTCAATTATAAACAAAGCAAAACTATTGTTATGATCCGCTGCCCGGATCATATTTTTTGTTTACGTTTTCAAGATACTTGTGTTTTTGGTTAGTTTTGGACTCCTTGAGTGCCTGTTTTGTACACCTGAGTTTGTTGCCATGGCTGCTTATTATTTTCACCTGCCGCGTTTGTTCCCGACACGCACCTGTTTGTCATCACTGACATTATTATTTAAACCTGTCCTCCCTGTCATTCGTTCTTGCTTCGTAGTTTGTTTTCATGCAACAGTTGACGACTTTTGTTCTGGATCTGTACCTGTTAGCTTCCACGCTAGGTTCGGTTACTCGCTAGCTCCCACGCTAGTCTTTCTTAGTTTTACCTTATGTGCTATGAGCACCCTTTTCTTTGTTTCTTCTGAGTTATTCCGTAAATAAATCATTTATTTTACCTTCACGCTGTGTCCGAAGTCCGTTGCATCCTGGGAGAACGAAACCCCGCATCACCATGCGCTCCGGTCGTCACAACTATACCTCAATGAAAATGCACTCCATACTCTATACTGCACCTTGGTACTCCCATACCTTACATACTGTGTTGAAGTATGGGGGAATACTGACCACAACACAATTCATCCTCTGATCATATTACAGAAAAGAGCAGTGCGGATCATTCACAACGTTGGTTATTTAGAACATACTCATAATCTGTTTATGCAATCAAAGTTGCTCAAATTTGATGACCTTGTTAAATATAATACATTAATAATCTTATATAAAGCATTTAACAAATTATTGCCGCCTAATCTACAACGTTTTTTTATAAGACGAGTGCAGGCTCATAACTTGAGAGGCTTTGGATATTTCTTATTGCCGAGAGCTCAAACCACTCGTAAACGTTTCTGTGTGTCTGTATGCGGAGTAAAACTATGGAACAAACTGGACTTACAACACAAGCAATGCCAAACTATTAATCGATTTAAACTATTATACAAACATGGGGTCTGGTTCAAATATAGAGATGAGGGTCTTTAATTTGACCTGCTGCTATACTCTGTCTCAAAGTGTTAACATGTGCTCAATGTTTCCTTACCATTATTGCTATGTTGTCTATTACCATTGTTGCTATATTCATTATTCCTACATTGTTGATACAAATTATTGATACAGTGTAATAATTATTGTTACCTGTGCTAATGCCACTATGATACAACATCTGTATTATAATCCTTGAACAAAGTAAGAGTGAAACTCATGTGAATAATCACTGAATGGAGAACTGGGGGTTAAAATAAAACTGGGGATTATAAAATAAAACTGGGGATTAAATAAATTATCTTCTTCCCACTCCCTTTCAGGCAAAACTGGACAATCATGCATTACATTAATTTATATTATTATGTGTTGTCAACTTGTACTTCTTTATGTCATTGCCTGAAATAAATAAATACATGAAAATGAATGAATGAAAAAAAAATGAATGAATGCTTACACAACAAAATAAATTATCTTGTTTATTTTCAAAATAAAATACTCATGGCGTATCATATTTTACACTTTTCCTAATGGACATGAAGTCAACCTTTCAAAGGTATTCAAACGTAATTTCAGCTCAGTGACACACATGGATGAGGATATGCTGATTCTGGAGGTCCAAAATTAACGAATCATGTACAGGCATATCCCGGGCAGCTATATAGGGGGATGGGGCCTGTGTCAAATATGAGTTGATATGGAAGTCGTTTAAGCAGGGGAGTGGTGGGTGTGTGCAACAGAATCAACTGTTTGTGGTTTGCTTTACTACAACTCTCCTTATTACACGATTATGCACGGATTCGCCAGATCTCGTAAAAGTATGCCCTATTTCACTGGACGACGAAGCCGCAAAAGATTGGCGGTGGGGATTGTCAGACTGTGGATGGCGGCAACGTCGTGTCACGTGAGGGGGGTCACAGCTTGCTGCAAGGTTCGTTCCCCCGGGATGCAGACGGACGACTCCGGACAGGACGTGCAGGTAGGAACATGATTTATTGTCGAAATCAAACAAGTACCAAAAACGAAAAACAAGCCAGAGGAAAAACGTGCCGATCGCACTCGAAGCTAAGGCTAAAACTTAGCACAGGCTAGAAGACAAGGAATACTCACGTAATAGTAGCATGAAGCAAACATTGAAGACAGCCCGACTGACCGACAAAGGCAGGATTAAATAGTCCCTCTGATTAGTGTTCAGGAAACAGGTGAGCGTCCCGAGCACCAATCAGAGACAGGTGGAAACAATAAGCACCCATGGTAACTAAAAACAAACAAGGGTGGACAAAAACAGGAACTAAGGGAGTCCAAAACTAACAGAATATAAGAAAAACATGATCCGGGCCACGGATCATGACACGTCGTTCAGCTACCATTCCGCATCCAGTGGAAATCCTGGCTTCGTTACATAAATAACATTACGAACAAAAATTGTAACTGCCAAAACAGAGAGGACTTAAAGGGGGACTTTGAGGGATGCCTCAGCTACACTATATTGCCAAAAGTATTTGGCCACCCATCCAAATGATCAGAATCAGGTGTCCTAATCACTTGGCCCGTCCACAGGTGTATAAAATCAAGCACTTAGGCATGGAGACTGTTTCTACAAACATTTGTGGAAGAATGGGCCGCTCAGTGATTTCCAGCGTGGAACTGTCATAAGATGCCACCTGTGCAACACATCCAGTCGTGAAATGTCCTCGCTCCTAAATATTCCAAAGTCAACTGTCGGCTTTATCATAAGAAAATGGAAGAGTTTGGGAACAACAGCAACTCAGCCACGAAGTGGTAGGCCACGTAAACTGACAGAGAGGGGTCAGCGGATGCTGAAGCGCATAGTGCAAAGACTTTCTGCACAGTCAGTTGCTACAGAGCTCCAAACTTCATGTGACCTTCCAATTAGCCCACGTACAGTACGCAGAGAGCTTCATGGAATGGGTTACCATGGCTGAGCAGATGCATCTAAGCCATGCGTCACCAAGTCCAATGCAAAGCGTCGGATGCAGTGGTGTAAAGCACATCGCCACTTGACTCTACAGCAGTGGAGACGCCTTCTCTGGAGTGATGAATCACGCTTTTCCATCTGGCAATCTGATGGACGAGTCTGGGTTTGGAGGTTTCCAGGAGAACGGTACATTTCGAGCTGCATTGTGCCGAGTGTGAAATTTGGTGGAGGAGGAATTATGGTGTGGGGTTGTTTTTTAGGAGTTGGGCTTTACCCCTTAGTTCCAGGGAAAGGAAGTGTGAATGCTCCAGGATACCAAAACATTTTGGACAACTCCATGCTCCTAACTAGGGCTGCAACAACTAATTGATTAAATCGATTAAAATCGATTATAAAAATAGTTGGAGATTAATTTAGTCATCGATTCGTTGGATCTATGCTATGCGCGGAGGCAATTAATTTTTTTATTATTTTTATTATAAACCTTTATTTATAAACTGAAACATGTACAAACAGCTGAGAAACAATAAACAAAATAAGTATGGTGCCAGTATGCTGTTTTTTTCCCAATAAAATACTGGAAAATATAGAAATGTAGTTTGTGTGACAACCGGGGCACATGGTGATGCGGGGCTCGTTCTCTCAGGAATGCAGACGGGCGTCAGACACAGCGTGCAGGTAGGAAAAATGATTTATTAAGAATTAAATCAAAAGGGAACAAACAAAAACGTGCTCATAGCACTTAAGGCAAAAAACTAAATGGGCTAGCGTGGGAGCTAGCAAGTGACAAGAGCAGGAAACAAAAGTCGTCATCTGTTGTGCGAAAACAAACTAGGAAGCAAGACAGAATGACAGGGAAGGCAGGCTTAAATAATAATGTCAGTGATGACCAACAGGTGCGCGTCGGGAACACACGCGGCAGGTGAAAACAATAAGCAGCCATGGCAACAAACTCAGGTGTACAAACAGGAACTCGAGGAGTCCAAAACTAACAAAAAACACAAGTACCTCGAAAACGTAAACAAAAATATGATCCGGGCAGCGGATCATAACAGTTTGTCTCTTTTATCCGATTATTAATCAATTAATCGAAGTAATAATCAACAGATTAATCAATTATCAAATTAATCGTTAGTTGCAGCCCTACTCCCAATCTTGTGGGAACAGTTTGGAGCGGGCCCCTTCCTCTTCCAACATGACTGTGCACCAGTACCCAAAGCAGGGTCCATAAAGACATGGATGACAGAGTCTGGTGTGGATGAACTTGACTGGCCTGCACAAAGTCCTGACCTGAACCCGATAGAACACCTTTGGGATGAATTAGAACGAAGACTGAGAGCCAGGCCTTCTCGACCAACATCGGTGTGTGACCCCACCAACGCGCTTTAGGAAGAACGGTGGAAAATTTCTATAAACACACTCCGCAACCTTGTGGACAGCCTTCCCAGAAGAGTTGAAGCTGTATTAGCTGCAAAAGGTGGACCGACATCATATTGAACCCTATGGGTTAGGAATGGGACGGTACTTTAAGTTCATATGTGAGTTAAGGCAGGTGGCCAAATACTTTTGGCAATATAGTGTATACAAATAACAAGCTTGGACCCCAATGTTCTACAAACCCCGTTTCCATATGAGTTGGGAAATTGTGTTAGATGTAAACATAAACGGAATACAATGATTTGCAAATCCTTTTCAACCCATATTCAATTGAATATGCTACAAAGACAACATATTTGATGTTCAAACTGATAAACTTTTTTTTGCAAATAATAATTATCTTAGAATTTCATGGCTGCAACACGTGCCAAAGTAGTTGGGAAAGGGCATGTTCACCACTGTGTTACATCACCTTTCCTTTTAACAACACTCAGTAAACGTTTGGGAACTGAGGAGAAACATTTTTTAAGCTTCTCAGGTGGAATTCTTTCCCATTCTTGCTTGATGTACAGCTTAAGTTGTTCAACAGTCCGGGGGTCTCCGTTGTGGTATTTTAGGCTTCATAATGCGCCACACATTTTCAATGGGAGACAGGTCTGGACTACAGGCAGGCCAGTCTAGTACCCGCACTCTTTTACTATGAAGCCACGTTGATGTAACACGTGGCTTGGCATTATCTTGCTGAAATAAGCAGGGGCGTCCATGGTAACGTTGCTTGGATGGCAACATATGTTGCTCCAAAAGATGTATGTACCTTTCAGCATTAATGGCGCCTTCACAGATGTGTAAGTTACCCATGTCTTGGGCACTAATACACCCCCATACCATCACAGATGCTGACTTTTCAACTTTGCGCCTATAACAATTCGGATGGTTCTTTTCCTCTTTGGTCTGGAGGACACGACGTCCACAGTTTCCAAAAACAATTGGAAATGTGGACTCGTCAGACCACAGAACACTTTTCCACTTTGTATCAGTCCATCTTAGATGAGCTCAGGCCCAGCGAAGCCGAGGGCGTTTCTGGGTGTTGTTGATAAACGGTTTTCGCCTTGCATAGGAGAGTTTTAACTTGCACTTACAGATGTAGCGACCAACTGTAGTTACTGACAGTGGGTTTCTGAAGTGTTCCTGAGCCCAGGTGGTGATATCCTTTACACACTGATGTCGCTTGTTAATGCAGTACACCCCGAGGGATTGAATGGTCACGGGCTTAGCTGCTTACGTGCAGTGATTTCTCCAGATTCTCTGAACCCTTTGATGATATTACGGAGCGTAGATGGTGAAATCCCTAAATTCCTTGCAATAGCTGGTTGAGAAAGGTTTTTCTTAAACTGTTCAACAATTTGCTCACGCATTTGTTGACAAAGTGGTGACCCTCGCCCCATCCTTGTTTGTGAATGACTGAGCATTTCATGGAATCTACTTTTATACCCAATCATGGCACCCACCTGTTCCCAATTAGCCTGTTTACCTGTGGGATGTTCCAAATAAGTGTTTGATGAGCATTCCTCAACTTTATCAGTATTTATTGCCACCTTTCCCAACTTCTTTGTCACATGTTGCTGGCATCAAATTCTAAAGTTAATGATTATTTGCAAAAAAAAACAAATGTTTATCAGTTTGAACATCAAATATGTTGTATTTGTAGTGCATTCAACTGAATATGGGTTGAAAATGATTTGCAAATCATTGTATTCCGTTTATATTTACATCTAACATAATTTCCCAAATCATATGGAAACGGGGTTTGTATATATAGATATATAGATATAAAGAAACCAAAATGTCTCACTAACGTTAGATTAAAAGCGGTAATTTACTAAACATGCTTATTTACAGTAAAAACTCCTAACCACCCTGTTGTTTATTCACTCAGGGCCAAACTCCTGCATGGTTGTAAACACCCCGCTCCTCTTTATTGTCAGTCGCTTGTGGCGTGTGCAGAATGATCTCCAACACGGTATGACTGCATTCATGGCGGCTTCCCCCGCGCGAAGGGTCGCACTTCCACGGCGGTTTGACAGCGGCAGAGGGAGGGTGAGGGGAGGGGATATATGTGTGTATTTGCAGAGTGTATGTTAGAAATGGATGGTGTGCTGTGGGAAACAATGCTGCCCTTTCTGTGTGGTCACATGGCCGCAAAGATATTCTGGGCATAGATAAAGACTTAAACGTGTCATGTGGGAGGTGTTCCATCTGGAGGAAAACACACAGAGATATAGTGTCGTGGCGCTAACAACACACAGGTGATTTTTGTATTAGTTAAGGATCTGACAGCAAGTCTGATACAAAAACATAGACGAGCAAGTCTAAAGCTTTAGTATAAGGGGGGTTTATGTGATATGCAGTTGCTGTTGGTTGCTAGGCAACCTTTGGATGATGACAAGACTCCAGGAAGTCAGTGCAAACTCACCAAAAGAAATAGTTAGGAATGCCAATAAAACCACCCAAGTGTCGCATCGCAATCTGTCCCCCTTGTTGTTACTCTTGAGCTATGCAGCTGCTGGGTGTGACTTCATTTTTTATCGCAGACGTCTTCACTGGGGGCCGCGGGGCCAAATCCGGCCTGGGAATGACACCATGCCGGCTCGGTTGAAAACTTGGGAGACAAACTTTTTTTCGGCAAATTTCTAAAAACACTAGTGCGCTTGCTGTCTAGAGCGGGGGTCAGCAACCCGCGGCTCTTTGGTGCCACCCTCGTGGCTCCCTGGAGCATTTTTTAAAAAAGGATTGAAAATGGAAAAAGATGGGCAAAAAATATTTTTTTTGTTTTAGTATGTTTTTAGTTTGAGGACAAACATGACACAAACCTTCCCACTTGTTAGAAAGCCCACTGTTTAATATGTTTGTGTGTATGCTTCACTGATGAGCATACTTGCCAACCCTCCCGGATTTTCCGGGAGACTCCCGAAATTCAGCGCCTCTCCCGAAAACCTCCCGGGACAAATTTTCTCCCGAAAATCTCCCGAAATTCAGGCGGAGCTGGAGGCCACGCCCCCTCCAGGTTTATTGTTAGGCAGTTTCATTAACGTCCTCCCAGCACGGCAACAACACACAACAACTGCAGTCACGTTTTCGTCTACCGTAAAGCAGTTTGTCTGCCGTAAACAGCAATGTTGTGACACTCTTAAACAGGACAATACTGCCATCTACTGTACATGCATATGTGACATTATCATCTAGGGCTTTTAGAGAGTGCAGTGTACAACTGCGCACACAACAAGGAGACGAAGCAGAATGCATCATCAGAGAGGGTGTTCAGCATGGTTAGAAAAATAGTGACAGAGAATAGAACAAGGATGGACAATTCAACCCTTAACTCAACAATGAGTAGATGAGTGTTATGTGTGTGTATATGTGTAATTAATGAACACTGAAATTCAAGTATTTATTATATATATATATATATATATATATATATATATATATATATATATATATATATATATATATATATAGCTAGAATTCACTGAAAGTCAAGTAGTCAAGTATTTCTTATATATATATATATATATATATATATATACATATATACATATACATATATATATATATGTATATATATATATATATACACATGTATATATATATGTATATATATATATATGTATATATATATACATATATATATATACATATATATATATATATATATATATATATACATATATATATACATGTATATATATATATATATACATATATATATATACATATGTATATATATATATATACATATATACATATACATATATATATATATACATACATATATATATATATATATATATATATATATACATATATATATGAAATACTTGACTTGGGGAATTCTAGCTGTAAATATACTCCTCCCCTCTTAACCACGCCCCCCGCCACCCCCCACCTGCCGAAATCGGAGGTCTCAAGGTTGGCAAGTATGCTGATGAGAGTATTTGGTGGACATCGTTTTGTCCTACTCATTTTGGCGGTTCTTGAACTCACCATAGTGTGCACTGTGATGCAACAGTTTGTTTACTTGTAAAATCTTCCACTCCTTTGTCCACCAAAATGACGTGACGTGACGAGGTTGGTAGAAGGTGGGGATCGAACCAAGAACCCTCAGGTTGCTGGCACGGCCACTCTCCCAACTTCGCCACATCGTCCCCCTTTAAACCATAACCAAGCATGCATCACTATAGCTCTTGCCTCAAAGTAGGTGTACTGTCACGACCTGTCACATCACGCCGTTTTTTTTGCTATTTTCCTGTTTGTAGTGTTTTAGTTCTTATTTTGCGCTCCTATTTTGGTGGCTTTTCCTGTTTTGTTGGTGTTTTTCCTGTAGCAATTTCATGTCTTCCTTAAACGCCATACCCCGCATCTGCTTTGTTTTAGCAATCAAGACTTTTTAAGTTGTTGCTATCCTTCTTTTTGGGGACATTGTTGATTGTCATGTCATGTTCGGATGTACTTTGTGGACACCATCTTTGCTCCACAGTAAGTCTTTGCTGTCGTCCAGCATTCTGTTTTTGTTTACTTTAGTTTCGTTCTGCATAGCCTTTCCTAAGCTATTGTGTATTTTTGGTTTAAGCTTTAGATACGACGACAAACCCTTGTCGAACAACGTGCTCCTGACATCTACAAAGCAATTAACTACCGGCAGCCACCTACTGATATGGAAGAGTATTACACGGTTACTCTGCCGAGCTCTAGACAGCACCGACACTCAATGTGACAGTTTGACCCCACACTGTCACTGTTTGACCTTTAGACTTCCTCACAAACTGTGCACATTTGTTAGGAAGCTCAACATGGACACACAAACATTCAATTTTGTTAGCCAGTGAAAAGCATGTGCTCAACAAACAAATAATTACCTGTCACTCACCATGGCTCTGAACAATTGACCAAAAGAGTCAGGGTGGGGTTGAGGGCTTTATATAGGTGACCACACCTGCAGTCACTAATTAGGCCAAATTTGGGTCGAACCATGATCCTCAAAAGCTGGGTGTTACAGAAGGACACTGGACATTTAAAAGTTGTGTTGTCTAAGCTTGAATATACTATGTAAAAAATGACTGCTCTACACATGCAAAAGTATTATGTGAATACTTTTTAGACATGTGATGGTTATTTATGGTGTAATTTACAAAATAACTGTTTTCTTAATTCCCCCTGTCAAATTGGTCCCAGCTAGTGGGCGGGGCTAAGGGCTATTTAAGTTGGAAAATGCTGTTTTTCTGACAGTCTGCTGTCGGTCACTGCCAGAGGAGGATCTCTGTCCTGAGCAGGAGTTTCGGTCTCCATGCATCAAACATCAACTGAGATTGTGGGTGCTTTGTTTTTTCTGTCGTTGTTCACCTTTTGACACTTTTTGGGATTTCAATAAATGTTTGTAAACTGTTACCAACTGCGTGCCTTGCCATCCTTGATTTGAAAGTCTGGTTTGCAAAGGTTACATTACCTTCACCCGAGCCGGGGTGTGACACTCAACAACGGCACATAATTTGCAGATTATAATTACTGGTTGGCAAAAAACATTTTTAACCTAAATAGGTGAAATTACATAATCTCCCACAGCACACCAGACTGCATCTGCACAGTGGTTGAAAAACACTGCTTTAGTGAAGAGATAAATAGACATCTTTCATTCAGCAATGCACATGACACATTGAGCAACAAACAGGAGCTCTGTCAAGCAGGACACCGGTTTATACACATGTCCCTCCAACAAGGAGGACCTGCCCCTATCGCTACTGCTGTGCCAAATCATGAGGCTCTGTCAGGTTCCCCCGTGACTGGCCGAGAGACCATCCTCAGCTTGCGGGGATTGTTTTGCGATCGTTTTTCGACAAAAAAGCACAAGCGGAAGAGAGGTAAGCTTACTCTGCACCTCAGAAACACAAGTGAAGTGGTACCTCAACTTAAGAGTGCCCCATCTCAAGACTGTTTTGAGATCAAAGCTATCTCTCGGTTAATTGGTATTGTGGAGGGGGGCGTGGCCTGCGGGCCTGCCGCGGAACGGGGTGTGCCAGGACCGGCCTCGAAGACAGCGACAGGGGAGTGGATGGCCCAGGTGGGCCTTGTTATCTAATCACCTGTGGCCTTTATTAGCAGCAGCCGGATTGAGACACGGAGTTGTAGTTGGAGGTGCTGATGAGCGGACGCAGGAGGAAAAGACATTGAGCTGAAAAGCAGAAGCCTATTGCTATTTATGAAAATAAAACAGTGTTATACACTGAATTCCGGGCTCTCGTGGCAGTGTGGGGTGGTCCGAAGAACCCACTAGAGGGCAAACGCCACAGTTATGCTTTAAGGTGAAAGCAAAAACTTGAGTTACACGCATCCCCACACACTAAAAAAATGTCGGGTTAAAAAATAACCCAATTTCAACCCAACTGCTGGTTCAGAAAAGGACAAAATCCTTATTTGAGTTATTTTAACTCAACATTTTGGGTTAATTTTGTCAACCCAACTTTTGCATTGAATTATTTAACCAAAAAGTTGAGTTATGATAACTTAATGTTGGGTTATTCCCAACCAAACTATTGGGGTTGAATTATTCAACCCAAAAGTTGAGTTCTGCTAACTCAATGTTGGTTGATTCATAACCCAACTATTGGGTTGAATTTATTTCACACAAAAGCTGAGTTATGCTCACTACAATGTTGGGTTATTCCAGACCCAACTATTGGGTTGCGCAATTTAGCGATCCTTGACCCAATAGTTGATTAAAAATTATACATTTTACTGCTGGTTTGTCCTACTCCTTCCCAACTACTGATCAGAATATTTTTTATTCCATTAAAATATACTCAAAAGCAAGATATGAGTGAATATTTTTACACAAGAACTATGGTCATATTTTACTGCGTGGATCGTTCTCCCAGGATGCAGACGGGACTCCGGAGGCAAGGTGCAGGTAAGGAATTTATTTATTGTCCATAAATCATGCGGGATACAAACAAAAGAGCACCAGCATGCCGATAGCACGGGAAGCTAATGGAATAGCAAACAAGAAAAGATTAGTTAGTTAGTTAGTTAGTTTATTATTCTTCGGTCAATGGTCAACAAAATAAACAAACAGTTGTACATTCATAGATTGAAAATGAAAATGTTGCAGACCGAAAGGGTTTAGGCTGAAGTTGAACACTTATTGCGCCTAACCCTATAAACAATGTCAAGTACAAGATGAACTTCCGAAAATTATGAAATGTCTTTTGTACAACATATTATAAATACACATTATACACAACATAAACACAGTTCAATTATATACACAGTAAAGGCATGTGAAATATCCTTGTACACGTGTTAAACCTTTGCACCAATTATATACTATATACAAACAATTATACTTCCATTATTATTTATATCTCACATTTAGTTTTTAATTAACATTGATCATAATATTAACTACAGTGTTGATTCAATAGTGATATATTTTTTCAAGACATTGGTCTTAAAGTGTTTTTTAAATGTGTGAATGGAACTGGAACATTTTAAGGAATCATCCAAGCTGTTCCACAGTTGAACCCCCCTGACAGAAACACATCTACTTTTTAAGCTCGTTCTTATGTTTGCTTTCTGAAAGACAGCTGAACCTCTGAGGTCATAGGGATTCTCTCTGGGTTTGAACCTCTCCTGTAGAATCCGAGGCAGCATGTGGTTATGAGCTTTGTACGTCACAATAGAAGTGTTGAGGTCAACAAGATCGTGCAGTTTTAATGTTTTTAATTTAATAAACAGAGCATTTTTATGGTCATGATAATCTGCATAATTTACAATTCTAATCACTTTTTTTTTAAGTAAGAACATAGAGTTGATGTTTGATTTGTAATTGTTACCCCAGATTTCAACACAATAATTAAGATATGGGAGTACGAAAGAATTATATAACATGTTAAGAGCCTTTTGATTTACAGAGTTTTTGAGTTTATGTAACATAGCAATAATTTTTGCCATCTTTGTCTTAAGTATTTTTATGTACAGTTTCCAATTTAATTTATCATCTATATAGATTCCCAAAAATGTTGTTGAATACACCCTTTCTATCTCCATATCATCAATTCTTATATGACACTGTATGTTATATTTCCAAAAATTATATATTTTGTTTTATTTAGGTTGATTGATAGTTTATTGGCATCAAACCATTGCTTTAGTATGTGGAGTTCACTCTCTACAGTCTCTAAGAGTTGGCCAAGGTCTTGCCCAGAACAGTACAGACTTGTATCATCAGCAAAAAGAATACAGTTGAGTTTTTTAAAGATTTTACAGATATCATTGATATACAATAAAAACAATGTTGGTCCCAGTACAGAACCCTGGGGCACTCCATGTGTTATAATATTTTTATCTGAATCTACATTGTTCATATGCACATACAGTTCTCTGCCACCAAGATAACTTTTCAACCAATCATGAGCAAGACCTCTGACACCATACCTCTGCATTTTGTTTAAAAGTAATGTGTGATCGATGGTGTCAAAGGCCTTACTCAGGTCAATAAAAACGGCAACAGCAAAGTCCCTCTTATCAATTGCAGTGGTTAATTCCTCAACTAGTTCCATCACTGCCATGGAAGTGGACCTGTTTGGTCAAAAACCGTATTGGTGTTCACTTAGCAAGTGATGCTTATCGATAAAACTGTCTAATCTTAGCATGTAAACAGGCAAACAAAAAGGCGAAGCTTAGCTCAGGAATCAAATTAGTAGCCGTCGTAAATGTTGCGTGCAAGCAAATAAGAAAGCCAGACTGAGTGTGGCGAAAAGCAGGGAATAAGTAGCTCTCTGATTAGTGCCCAGGAGCAGGTGAGCGTCCCGAACACTAATCAGAGGCAGGTGAAAACAATCTGCAGCCATGGCAGCTAAAACACAAACCTCGGGGTGCTCAAAACAGGAACTGAGGGAGTCAAAAACTAAACAAACATGACGGATCATGACATTAGTAGTTCTATACAGCATGCTCAAATATTTCCATGTACATAAGATGTGTGATTGTAAATAATGTTAATGAAATGAATCCTTAATAAAATTCCCTTCAAGAAAAAAGTGCCTTTTTAATAAAAAAAAGCCTTGTTTTATCCAAAAATGAGTTACTCATTGAAAAACAACCTAAAAATGGTTGATAGTTTTGAAATCCCCACAAATTAAGTTAAAATAATACCCTTATAATCCAAAAAATGGATTGCTCTTCATAAAAATAATTACAAAATTGAACTCACTCGCAACTCATAAGTTAGGTTATCAAAATAACCCAGCATTTTTTAGTGTGCACCATTAGTTAGTTGTCTGTGTGTGTGTGGTGTGTATGTGTTCTTGAGACAAGGAAAAGTACCTTCCATATTAGGACCGATGAACAAGTTAGGACCGAAGTCATGGTCCCAATACGGAAAACCATTGCATCTAATAGAGAATGTCTCATTTGCACCCCTGGTGGTGAAATCTATCAAAATGAGGGTGGTCCCAAAGAGGAGGGATTTTTCAAATTGACTGTGTGTCTGTTTTAAAAGTGCTCCGCCTCTGGTCAACATATGAAATAACATGTGTGTGTAAGAAATTGAAATGCGCCCCCTGTGGCCAAAATTGATATAAAAACAGAAAATAAATATGTATATAGAGACATACTGTAATAACTTGGAGTAATTAATGAAGATTAAAAACCAATTACAAACCAAAAATTCCCCCAAAATTAAATGAATTAAAAGCCGTCTTTTTCTCACAATGTGTCGACTTTTTTCTTAGAAAATTGGGAACAATATCTCATATTCTTTCTGTTTCTGTAATATTGCAATATTTTCTCGTAAGATTATTCGTTTTTTTATGTAAAATTATTACGTTTTAATGCAAAATGGTGACATTTGTCATATAAAATTCAGACTTTTATCACAATATTGCCAATGTTTTTGTTGTTCTTGTAAAACAGTGATATTTTTTCGAGTAAAATGATGACTTTTGTCATAAATCTGCCAAGTATAATTCTGATTATTTATATAATATTGCCAACATTTTAATGTTTTCTCATAAAATTGTGACTTTAGTCGAGTAAAATTACGATTATTTTCATAAAATTGCCAACATTTTAAGCTTTTATTGTAAAACTGCGACTGTTATTGAGTAAAATTCCAACTTTTATCATAATATCGCACAAATGTTCCGTTTTTCTTGTAAAATTTTGACTTGCGTTGAGTAAAATTACGACTTTTATTATAATACTGCCAAAATTCTAAGTTTTTCTTGTGAAATTCCAACTCATTTTCCACAACAAGCTTTTTTATATTTGCATAGTATGTATATATTATTAATGTTGTAAATACAAATCTTTATGTATCTAGAAAGAGGTAGGCATTTTTCAGAAGTCTCAAGAAGGTAACAAATAAAATAATGTGTGTGTGTGTGTGTGTGTGTGTGTGTGTGTGTGTGTGTGTGTGTGTGTGTGTGTGTGTGTGTGTGTGTGTGTGTGTGTGTGTGTGTGTGTGTGTGTGCGCGTACCATTGCGTCCAGGAGCTGGATGCAGCGTTGCAGTTTCGGCCTTGTCTCACAGTAAAGACGGAAGAGCTGCCTTCCGATAGGTTGCTTCTCACATATGCTGACATAGTCTTTCTCTACTAAAAAAAACACAATACATTAATTTGCAGATAAACACACTTTGGTCACACTTCAGGAAGCGTACACATTAGGGATACGCCGATCAGGTTTTCATGCTGCGGATTCCTATGACTGAGCTCAGCCGATACCAACACCGATACCAATCACGTGTATCAACAGTACATTTTTAAATGTATTTATGGTGAGTTCTATTGACAGTTCAAGAATATCAACACAGTATTTAGGCCTTGTCTGTATTAAGCCGGATAACTCTTTAAACGAATAATTGTTTAGCCTAAACATCGTGTCAGCCACACTAAACCATCGTTTAAGGACATGAATTCCATTGATCACTTTACTGAGCGAAACTCTTTATTGTCGGCCATAAACACATCACCAAAACATTAGTAAAAAAAATGATATCTAGCAAAAGTGGTCATTTTCTGCAGTACAAACCAGACCAAAAGCTACTTTGTTATATCAACAGCAGCCGCTCGCTCGTTCTCACTTGCGCCAACACATGCACGTATGGCACTTAGCCAGTGATGCGTTTACAGCCACACAAAAAGTCGGACAACTCCAACACCACACATAAAGTGTCATCATTCCAGGTCGTTACACTATGATTTACCAATCAAATATGTGCTTATTCTAGTGTCATTTATTAGGAATCTTAATTTATAAATATTAATCATGAAAGGCTGCTAGTATATTAAATAAATACTAATAAAAATATATTTTTTACAAACAGGAAGTTGCAGGAATGTATACATGATCCCCTGCTTACATCTCATTGTGCAACATGTGAATGTTTTAATGGGAACTAAATGCAATGTCTGAAAGGGGTACAAACTATTTCCAAAGCAGGACCTCCACCCAGACAAACAATACAAGTACACAGTTCACGAAAAACAATATTTTTTGTTATTGTCATTGTAAGTGGGCCTAAACACTTATATTAGAAAATCATCTCATGGAAATGACCTTAGTGTAGAAGGGGGCCTTAAGCTAGTTCCTTATTTCCTTCCTCTATATGTAACATGCTCAGCTTCGCCCTTCGGTGATAATAAATACCTGATAATGATACTTAGGATACTAAGAATTTCAGTTTATTTGCCGTAATGGAAGTGATTGTTGTTAGCTTAGAGGAGCAGTGTGTGTGAAGACACTAATTAACTGCGAGCTGCTTGTCAGTCATGGGGACTAAAAATATATACAGTGTCAGCCAGAGGGGATCTGCATTGGTTTTTGGCAATAAAATCCAGTAATCGGCAAAAGCGATCACATACCTTTTTCATTAAAATTCAAGGATACTGATTGGTGGGCGATGGATCGGCACATCCCTAATACACGTGCACACATATCCACCATACCTATGCTGTTGCCCAGCTCAGTGCACTGACTTATGTGGGGGAAGCGAAGGATCTCCTTCCATTTTTTGCTCCGCCCTTTCCGCTTGCCTCCTCCACCTGCATCAAAAGCAAAAAACAAAATTATATATTAGTGTTGCCCCGATACCAAAGTTATTTCGATACTTTTCTAAATAAAGGGGACCATAAAAAATTGCTTTATTGGCTTTATTTTAACAAAAAATCTTACAGCACATTAAACATATGTTTATTATTGCAAGTTTGTCCTTAAATAAAATAGTGAACATACAAGACAACTTGTCTTTTATTAGTAAGTAAACAAACAAATGCTCCTAATTTAGCTGCTGACATATGCAGTAACATATTGTGTCATTTATCATTCTATTATTTTGTCAATATTATTAAGGACAAGTGGTAGAAAATGAATTATTAATCTACTTGTTCATTTACTGTTAATATCTGCTTACTTTCTCTTTTAACATGTTCTATCTACACTTATGTTAAAATGTAATAATCACTTATTCTTCTGTTGTTTGATACTTTACATTAGTTTTGGATGATACCACAAATTTGGTTATCAATCCGATACCAAGTATTTACAGGATCATACATTGGTCATATTCAAAGTTCTCATAGGTCCAGGGACATATTTCCTGAGTTTATAAACCTAATATACATTTTTAAAAACCGAAAGAAGATGTTGTGATGCCAAAAAATATAGACGGAATCATAGTAGTATCAACTAGATACGCGCCTGTACTTGGTATCATTACAGTGGATGTTAGGTGTAGATCCACCAATGGCGTTTGTTTACATTTTGACGCCGGTGAGCTATGGTGTGTAGTGAAGCATATTTAGATATTCCTTGTCCTGCAGGGATGATACTTGTAAGAAACGTACTTTATTTGTCGCCATGGAGGCGAGGATTAGTGATTTGGAAGTAGCTAAAACACTGCCGACTGGGGCTGGACTTTAGCCGCTAGCTAGCTAGCCATGTCTTAAAGTACTTCTTCCGGTGGGCGTTTCAGTGTTATAACTTCACCTTTATCGTTAGTTTTTAAGCCAAAATGCGTCCGTTCTCCCTTTTCTGTCGACACACCTTGTCTGCTTGTAAGTACTCAGTGATTGTGCGCTGCCGAACATGCTCCTCTGCTCGTAAACCAGCAATGACACTACGTGACGACGACGGGGGCGCAGAGGGGATGGCGGACTGGTACTTTTCAGAGGCGGTATAGTACCGAACATGATTAATTAGTATCGCCAAACTATGCTAATACCGGTATACTGTACAATCTTATTATAAATATATATATTGTATTTTTCGGAGTATAAGTCGCACCTGCCGAAAATGCATAATAAAGAAGGAAAAAAAACATATATAAGTCGCACTGGAGTATAAGTCGCATTTTTTAGGGAAATTTATTTGATAAAACCCAACACCAAGAATAGACATTTGAAAGGCAATTTAAAATAAATAAATAATAGTGAACAACAGGCTGAATAAGTGTACGTTATATGAGGCATAAATAACCAACTGAGAACGTGCCTGGTATGTTAACGTAACATATTATGGTAAGAGTCATTCAAATAACTATAACATATAGAACATGCTATAGGTTTACCAATCAATCTGTCACTCCTAATCGCTAAATCCCATGAAATCTTATACGTCTAGTCTCTTACGTGAATGAGCTAAATAATATTATTTGATATTTTACGGTAATGTGTTAATAATTTCACACATAAGTCGCTCCTAAGTATAAGTCGCACCCCCGGCCAAACTATGAAAAAAACTGCGCCTTATAGTCCGAAAAATACGGTGTATATATATTTGATTATTTTGGAAAAAGTAACCAAGTTGGTCTTTCTCAGCAGAGTTGTCAATGATAGGCGGGGTGGAGTTGTTGCAGGCAATTCGCTGAAGGAAATCATAGTCTCAGCTTGTATATATAATTCATCGATTACGTCGTACTTCCTCTCTGAGATCTCTCGTCTCTCCACTGAATTTTTCTCATAGCGTGTGTTTAAAGTGTGTCTACACGGGCAGAAAGCCTTTCCTGACCTTCTCAGTTCCCAACAGAGGTTGATACATGACTGTCAGACTCTTTTGCACTGCCGTGAATAATCCAGCATCAGCTTCCTCTGGCATCACCAACTCCAAAAAAAAAAAGCATCTGTTTACTCTTTAAAATACCTTTATTTTGTCAATTTGAATAAAGCCACGGCTTAATCGTGCCATTTCACAGTGAAATATGACATTCCGTCTCACACTGTACTGCAAAAACTGAAATCTAAGTAAGATTAAATATCTCAAATAAGGGTGATATTTGCTTATTTTCTGTCTGATAAGATAATTATTCTCACTAAGCAGATTTTATGTTAGAGTGTTTTACTTGTTTTAAGTGTTTTGGTCCTAAATGATCTCAGTAAGATATTACAGCTTGTTGCTGAGATTTGATGACCTATATTGACTAAAACATGCTTGAAACTAGAATATCAAGTGTTGCAAAGCTGTGTCATTAACACTCACAAGTATAAAACTACTTTTTTAAAGTAATCATTTCTTATTTCAAACATGAAATGTGTGTCTCATAATTAAAACAGATCACAGCCAGATGGACTTTGATGTTTTATTTTCAATGAAACAATAGAACATACTTTTGATTGATTGAATTTTGATTGATTGAAACTTTTATTAGTAGGTTGCACAGTGAAGTACATATTCCGTACAATTGACCACTAAATGGTAACACCCGAATAAGTTTTTCAACTTGTTTAAGTCGGGGTCTACGTAATCAATTCATGGTACAAATATATACTATCAGCATAATACAGTCATCACACAAGTTAATCATCAGAGTATATACCGTATTTTTCGGAGTATAAGTCGCACCGGCCGAAAATGCATAATAAAGAAGGAAAAAAACATTAATAAATCGCACTGGAACCCGGCCAAACTATGAAAAAAAATGTGACTTATAGTCCGAAAAATACGGTACATTGAATTATTGACATTATGTACAATATTTACAATCCGGGGGGTGGGATGAGGAGGATTTAGTTGATATCAGCACTTCAGTCATCAACAATTGCATCATCAGAGAAATGGGCATTGAAACAGTGTAGGACTGACTTGGTAGGATATGTACAGCGAGCAGAAAAACATAGTGAGTTCAGAAAGCAGAAGAACAAGTATATACATTTGATTATTTACATTTAGTTATTTACGATCCGGGGAGGTGGGATGTGGAGGGGGGAGGGTGTTAGGGTGTTATGTACAGTTGGCACAGTACTGTAAACTGACAGTTAATATTGAAACATTTAACATGTGACATTTCTAACAACAGAAATAGTTCATGCACATTCAGATAAATTCTTCAAAATTACAATAAAAAAAAAATTTGGTTGGGGAACGGGCTGTATATATATTCCTTGCGCACAAATTGACTGAAAGAGCACGCACTTGGCGCGATGATGTCATGTTATCGATGGGAAAATGCAAGAAATGTAATGCCGAGCGCATATCATTATGTCAAGATAATGGCACTAGCATTTAGCAGAATATTTTTCATCACATTGAGAAAAAAGGTCTCATATTTGTTTTTTCTATCAAGAAAAGTGCACTTGTTATTAGTGAGAATTAGAGATGTCCGATAATATCAGCCGATAAATGCTTTAAAATGTAATATCGGAAAATTATCGGTATCGGTTTTTTAATTGTCGGTATCGTTTTTTTAATTTTTATTAAATCAACATAAATAACACAAGATACACTTACAATTAGTGCACCAACCCCAAAAAACCTCTCTCCCCCATTCACACTCATTCACACAAAAGGGTTGTTTCTTTCTGTTATTAATATTCTGGTTCCTACATTATATATCAATATATATCAATACAGTCTGCAAGGGATACAGTCCGTAAGCACACATGATTGTGCGTGCTGCTGGTCCACTAATAGTACTAACCTTTAACAGTTAATTTTACTCATTTTCATTAATTACTAGTTTCTATGTAACTGTTTTTATATTGTTTTACTTTCTTTTTTATTCAAGAAAATGTTTTTAATTTATTTATCTTATTTTATTTAATTTTTTTTTTTTTTTAAAGGACCTTATCTTCACCATACCTGGTTGTCCAAATTAGGCATAATAATGTGTTAATAACTTCACGACTGTATATATATCTCGGTATCGGTTGATATCGGTATCGGTAATTAAGAGTTGGACAATATCGGAATATCGGATATCGGCAAAAAAGCCATTATCGGACATCCCTAGTGAGAATATACTCATTTTAAGGTATTTTTGTGTTCATTGAGGTTAGCTAATTTTACTTGTTTTTGAAAGTCTTGACAAGCCAAATTTTCTTGCTCTATTGGCAGATAATTTTGCTTAGTTCAAATAAAATGCCCCTTGCTTTTGTATTTTTTTGCTCTTGTTTTTAAAACACTGACTTATTGCAGTGTGTATTCAACTAAACCTTATTGACGTCACATCTGCCGTTCCCTGAAGTCCCTCAGACATAATCATGACTGCTTTTTATCAATTCCAGCTGTTGTGTCCGATGTCATGTTTGTCTGTTTTGCTGGATCCACGTCCTCTCTCTCGCCAAGTGACGGATGATTCCTTAAACTGTTAAGCGCAGTGGAAAAGGGCTGCAAGCGTCTGGACCACTGCGAGAGGCGATACCGCGGGCATGAGAACAGGAAACGCAATGACAAGCAAACATCTTTAAGTAATAAGGCTGGAATGTAAGCGGCACCACGTCATGCTGGAGCCTCTGAGGGGAAAGCTTCAGCACTTTTGTCTTCACATTACCGCCTCATCCTTCCCTTCCCTGCTGTTCCATTTCAAGTGTGGCTCCTTTGTTGCCTCCACCAAGGAGTGGTGTTGATGTAGTTAGACACAGACATGATCAATTGACAGCCATTTACATCCCATTCACTACGTTTTGAAAAATGTACTTTTTTCACATTTTGTTACGTTACAGCCTTCTCTGCTGGCCTAACATACACTTTATTGCCAAAAGTATTAGGCCACCCATCCAAATGATCAGAATCAGGTGTCCTAATCACTTGGCCCGACCACAGGTGTATAAAATCAAGCACATAGGCATGGAGACTGTTCCTACAAACATTTGTGAAAGAATGGGCCGCTTTCAGTGATTTCCAGCGTGCACTGCAAAAAGTCAGTGTTCAAAAACAATCAATCAATCAATCAATGTTTATTTATATAGCCCTAAATCACAAGTGTCTCAAAGGGCTGCACAAGCCACAACGACATCCTCGGTACAAAGCCCACATAAGGGCAAGGAAAAACTCACCCCAGTGGGACGTCGATGTGAATGACTATGAGAAACCTTGGAGAGGACCGCATATGTGGGTAACCCCCCCCCCCCTCTAGGGGAGACCGAATGCAATGGATGTCGAGTGGGTCTGACATAATATTGTGAGAGTCCAGTCCATAGTGGATGCAACATAATAGTAAGAACTCAAATCTTATCCGCCTCAACAAAAACTACCCTAAATTTTTGTTTAGTACAGTAGCATCGCTAACCCAACAAGGGACTCCTCCCAATAGCTCCACCCACTCGGCAGATGACTTTATGAATTTCTTTAATAAGAAAATTGAACTCATTAGAAAGGAGATTAAAGACAATGCAACCCAGCTACAACTACAGATACAACTGTATCTACGACGGAAAAACAAGAAAAAACAAAAACAAAAATTAGGGGTATTTTATTTGAACTAAGCAAAATTATCTGCCAATAGAACAAGAACATTTGGCTTGTCAAGACTTTACAAAACAAGTAAAATTAGCAAACCTCAATGAACCCCAAAATATCTTAAAATAAGTATATTCTCACTAATAACAAGTGCACTTTTCTTGGTAGTAAAAAAAATATGTTGAAAAATATTCTTAAATTAAGTAAATGCTAGTGCCATTATCTTGACATAATGATATGCGCTCGGCATTACATTTCTTGGAACCAGCAAACGTATACTAAAAACTAGTTTATTTTTCTTAATGGAAAGGCAACAAGAAAACCTACTAGCCGCTCAGGCAAATCATATAATCTAAAAATGCATTTTTCCATCGATAACATGACATCATCGCGCCAAGTGCGTGCTCTTTCAGTCAATTAGTGCGCATATATACATATATAATTTTTTTTAATTGTAATTTTGAAGAATTTATCTGAATGTTCATGAACTATTTCTGTTCAAAATTGTTTGAAATGTCACATGTTAAATGTTTAAATATTAACTGTCAGTTTACTGTACTGTGCCAACTGTACTACTATATGAGTATGTGTTTTCTATTGTTTTATTGAAAATAAAACAGCAATGGCTGTCATCTGTTTTAATTATGAGACACATTTGTGTCAAAATCATGATTTGTTTTTTTCATGCTTGAAATAAGAAATTATTACTTTAAAAAGTAGTTTTATACTTGTGAGTGTTGATGACACAGCTTTGCAACAGTTGATATTCTAGTTTCAAACATGTTTTACTCAATATAGGTCATCAAATCTCAGCAACAAGCTGTAATATCTTACTGAGATCATTTAGGACCAAAACCCTTAAAACTAGTAAAATACTCTAACAAAAAATCTGCTTGGTGAGAAGAATTATCTTATCAGACAGAAAATAAGCAAATATCACCCTTATTTGAGATATTTAATCTTACTTAGATTTCAGTTTTTGCAGTGTGGAACTGTCATAGTATGTGCAACAAATCCAGTTGTGAAATTTCCTCGCTCCCAAATATTCCAAAGTCAACTGTGGGCTTTATTATGAGAAAAGTGAAGAGTTTGGGAACAACAGCAACTCAGCCACCAAGTGGTAGGCCACGTAAACTGACTGGGTCAGCGGATACTGAAGCGCATAGTGCAAAGACTTTCTGCACAGTCAGTTGCTACAGAGCTCCAAACTTCATTTGACCTTCCAATTCCTTCCAACAGAAAACTTCATGGAATGGGTTTCCATGGCCGAGCAGCTTATCTAAGCCATACGTCACCAAGTCCAATGCAAAGCGTCGGATGCAGTGGTGTAAAGCACGTCGCCACTTGACTCTAGAGCTGTGGAGACGCGTTCTCTGGAGTGATGAATCACGCTTTTCCATCTGGCAATCTGATAGATGAGTCTGGGTTTGGAAGTTGCCAGGAGAACGGTACATTTCGAACTGCATTGTGCCGAGTGTGAAATTTGGTGAAGGAGGAATTATGGTGTGGGGTTGTTTTTCAGGAGTTGGGCTTGGCCCCTTAGTTCAAGTGAAAGGAACTTTGAATGCTCCAGGATACCAAAACATTTTGGACAATTCCATGCTCCCAACCTTGTGGGAACAGTTTAGAGAGGGCCCCCTTCCTTTTCCAACATGACTGTGCACCAGTGCACAAAGCAAGGTCCATAGATACATGGATGACAGAGTCTGGTGTGGATGAACTTGACTGGCTTGCACGGAGTCCTGACCTGAACCCGATAGAACACCTTTGGGATGAATTAGAACGGAGACTGAGAGCCAGGCCTATCTCGACCAACATCAGTGTGTGACCTCACCAATGCGCTTCAGTAAGAATGGTCCAAAATTCCTATAAACACACTCCGCAACCTTGTGGACAGCCTTCCCAGAAGAGTTGAAGCTGTAATAGCTGCAAAAGGTGGACCGACATCATATTGAACCCTATGGGTTAGGAATGGGATGGCACTTCAAGTTCATATGTGAGTCAAGGCAGGTGGCCAAATACTTTTGGCAATATAGTGTATATCGTGATCATGAATTCATTATATTCTCTTCATGTAATATTAGGCTCCAGTGTTGCTCTTTAAAGTTAGAGCTTTTATCCAATCAGAATTCAGCTAGTTTGTTGCCAGCGCTGTATGAATTCTGCCGGAGGCCTTTTGACCCAACAATAGCTGTGCAGTTTAACAAACGGAGGACATTCAGTTAACAGACGGTTGCGATAGCCGATCAGATCCCAAGTTGTTGCCATTCGCCTTACGTTGAACGTGACTGTGATTGGATGCTCACTTGTCACTCCCAGGTATCCAATCATAAGTTGTGATTTACGAAAGCAGAAAGTGGCACCGGAGCCATACCCGGCCAGCGGAGAAATCAGCGGTATTCACTTTTTTAACCAACAAAGTAGCAGAGTAAAATGTTGATTAGGTGGCAAACATAATTGTTTGCCTGCCACTTCCACTCAAATCAACCAACTACGAGCGGTATTGTGAGTTCAAATATATGTTTTCACATTCACATTTTTACAATTATTTTTGTTTTGACAGTACCACGTCCGATGCGGGTTTATTGATTTTTAAATGCGCCAAAAAAATAACCCTTTTTGTACACTAGTGATGAATTGAGTTGATTCAATACACAGGAGGGCGCAAGTGTGTTTCTGCATTGATTGATTGATTGATTGATTGAGACTTGTATTAGTAAATTGCACAGTGAAGTACATATTCCGTACAATTGACCACTAAATGGTAACACCCCAATAAGTTTTTCAACTTGTTTAAGTCGGGGTCCACTTAAATTGATTCATGATACAGATATATACTATCATATATACTATCATCATAATACAGTCATCACACAAGATAATCATCAGGGTGTATACATTGAATTATTTACATTATTTACAATTCGGGGTGTGGAGGTGGGGGAGGGGTTAGGTTTGGTTGTTATCATCAGTCATCAACAATTGAGAACAGAGAAATGGACATTGAAACAGTGCAGGTCTGACTTGGTAGGATATGTACAGCAAGTAGTGGACATAGAGAGAGAGAGATCAGAAGGCATAAGAAAAGTATCTACATTTGATTGTTTACATTTGATTATTAACAATCCGGGGAGGGTGTTAGTTTAGGGTTGAAGTTGCCTGGAGGTGTACTTTTATTGCGGTTTTGAAGGAGGATAGAAATGCCCTCTCTTTTATACCTCTTGGGAGCTCATTCCATATTGATGTGGCATAGAAAGAGAATGAGTTAAGACCTTTGTTAGATCGGAATCTGGGTTTAACGTGGTTAGTGGAGCTCCCCCTGGTGTTGTGGTTATGGCGGTCATTTACGTTAAGGAAGTAGTTTGACATGTAGTTCGGTATCAGGGAGGTGTAACGGATTTTATAGACCAGGCTCAGTGCAAGTTGTTTTACTCTGTCCTCCACCCTGAGCCAGCCCACTTTGGAGAAGTGGGTAGGAGTGAGGTGGGATCTGGGGTGGAGGTCTAGAAATAATATGACTAGCTTGTTCTGGGATGTTTGGAGTTTAGATTTGAGGGTTTTAGAGGTGCTAGGCTACCAGGAGGTGCATGCGTAATCGAAAAAGGGTTGAACGAGAGTTCCCGCTAGAACCCTCATGGTGCTTTTGTTGACTAGAGAGGAGATTCTATAGAAAAATCTTGTTCGTTGGTTGACCTTTTTGATTACCTTGGTTGCCATTTTATCACAGGAAAGATTAGCTAGCATAGTATTTTACAAGCCGTGGTCATGTGGCGACATAAATTATGGTATTTTGAGAGGTATTTATTGAAGTCGGACTAAGTAGGACATTACTGAAGGCCTAGGTGGGAAACGCGATAGAGCCATATTTAATTACACTGGTTTTGCCCCACATTCTGCACAAAATACCCTATAATGACAACATGAAAACGGTGTTGTTTAAATGTTTGCAAATATATAAAAAAATAAATAAATAAATAAAAGAATCGCGTAAGTGTGGACACCCTTCGCGCAATACTTTGTTGATGCACATTTGGCAACAATTACCGTAATTTTCGGAGTATAAGTCGCACCGGAGTATAAGTCGCACCTGCCGAAAATGCATAATAAAGAAGAAAAAAAACATATATAAGTCGCACTGGAGCCCGGCCAAACTATGAAAAAAACTGCGACTTATAATCCGAAAAATAAGGTAGTCTTTTTGACTATGATGCTACGAGCTTAGCACACCGATCTTTGGGCGCTTTACTCTTCGCAGCATCTCTCAAGCTCAATCAGCTTGGATGGGAAATGTTGGTTTGCGGCCAATTTCTGATCCCTGCAGAGATGTTCGCATGATTCAAGTCTGGGAAACAGGGCTGGGTCACTTGAGGACATCCACAGAGTTGGGAGTGGGCAGTCCCTGGCTCTTACATTTTAGGATTGTTGTACTACTGAAAGTTGACCTGTCAAACAGGTCAAGAGCACTCTTCATCCAGGATGTACTTTACTGTATGGATTAGTGTTGTCCCGGTACCAAAATGTATTTAGATACTTTTCGATACTTTTCTAAATAAAGGGCAATACAAAAAATGGCATTATTGGCTTTATTTTTAACAAAAAAATATCAGGGTACATTAAACATATTATTTCTTATTGCAAGTTTGTACTTAAATAAAATAGTGAACATACAAGACAACTTGTCTTTTAGTAGCAAGTAAGCAAACAAAGGCTCCTAATTTAGTCTGCTGACATATGCAGTAACATATTGTCTCATTTTCCATTCTATTATTTTGTCAAAATGATAAGTGGTAGAAAATGTACTATTAACCTACTTGTTCATTTATTGTTAATATCTGCTTATGTTCTCTTTTAACATGTTCTATCTACACTTCTGTTAAAATGTGATCATCACTTATTCTTCTGTTGTTTTGGATGATACCACACATTTAGGTATCGATCCGATACCAAGTAGTTACAGGATCATACATTGGTCATATTCAAAGTCCTCATGTGTCCAGGGACATATTTCCTGAGTTTATAAACAAAATATACATTTAAAAAAAACGAAAGAACATTATGTGATGCTAGAAAATAGCGATGTAATCCTAGTTGTATCGACTAGATATGCTCCTGTACTTGGTATCATTACAGTGGATGTTAGGTGTCGATCCACCAATGGTGTTTGTTTACATTGTGACGCCGGTGAGCTACGGTGTGTAGTGAAGCATGTTTAGCTATTCCTCGTCCTGCAGGGATGATACTTGTAAGAAACGTACTTTATTTGTCGCCATGGAGGCGCGGATTCGTGATTCAGAAGTAGCTAAAACACTGCAGACTGCGGATGGACTTTAGCCGCTAGCTAGCTAGTCATGTCTTAAAGCACCTCCTCCTGAGGGCGTTTCAGTGTTATAACTTCATCTTTATCGTTAGTTTTTAAGCCAAAATGCGTCCGTTCTCCCTTTTCTGTCTACACACTGTGTCTGTTTGTAAGTACTCCGTGATTGTGCGCTGCCGAACATGCTCCTCTGCTCGTAAACCAGCAATGACACGACGTGACGATGACAGGGGGGCGGGCGGGTGGTGGACCGGTACTTTTTAGAGGCGGTATAGTACCAAATATGATTCATTAGTATCGCGGTATTATACTATCGCATGTCTGCGATGGCTGTGTTCTTCAGGATGCAGGAAGGACAGGAAGCGGCAGAAGCAGCATGCAGCTAAGATGAGCCCTTTGAGACACTTGTGATTTAGGGCTAGGGCTGGGCGATATGGCCTTTTTTGAACATCTCGATATTTTTAAGCCATGTCACGATACACAATATATATCTCCATATTTTGCTTTAGCCTTGGATGAACACTTGATGCATATAATCACAGCAGTATGATGATTCTATGTGTCTACATTAAAACATTCTTCTTCATACTGCATTAATATATGCTCATTCTAAACTTTCATGCAGAGAGGGAAATCACAACTTAGTCAATTTACCAAAATTGTATTTATTAAACGGTTATTAAGCAGTGGCACAAACATTCATGTCATTTCAAAACAGAAAGTGCAAGATTGTCAGAGACATTTTAAAACAAGCTATGAGTGCACTTTTGTGCATGATGTCACTAACATGACATATCAAAACAACACTAAATTAAAGTGCACTTTTTGTTCAGAACGCAATAGCTTAAAACAAAGTAAGTGCACTTTTGTGCATGATGTCACACAAGATATTTCAATACCTGTAAAATAAAAATTAGCTGCATGATGGGAAATCAATTTGTGTATTTAAAACAAAGAAAGTGCACTTTTGTGCATGATGTCACACAAGATATTTCAATACCTGTAAAATAAAAATTAGCTGCATGATAGGAAATCAATTTGTGTATGTCCTTCACTATGTGGTAGGTTCCTGCGGACGTTATCTCCTTCTGTTGACTATTTTTTTAATACGGTGTTGATCTGGAAATGGTTGCCTCTGCATTTTTTTGGTGTGGCACCGAACGGAGATGTTGACATGCGGAGTAAGCACTCTTCATTCTCTAGCAGGTGACTTTTCAAATGATGCTACATATTAGCAGTAGGGATGTCCCGATCCGATATTTGGATCGGATCGGCTGCCGATATTTGCCAAAAATTGTGTATCGGCAAGGCATGGGAAAATGCCGATCCAGATCCAGTTTAAAAAAAAAACTCCGGTCCGTGTTTTCCAAAGCACCGATTTAAAAAATACATTCCACTTTTCTGCTGCTCCCTAATTTCCGTTCCGCATTTATCTTATCTCCATTCGGTTCCACACGCCCACACCATCAAAATGCAGAGGCAAAAATTTCCACATCAACACCGTATGAAAAAATTAGTGATTTTTTTAGTTGTGATTTCCTTCTCTACATGAAAGTTTAAAAGTAGCATATATTAATGCAGTATGAAGAAGAATGTTTTAATGTAGACATGCAAGCCTTGAAAGAACATTTTGAAAATCAAGACTACATTTCCTGCAAATGGGTGCATTTCTACCCTATATTTTAACTTTAGATTTATTCTCATATCAAACTCTTTTGGCTGTCTTTGTGACACTTACAAGCCAAGTGTCACAAGTGTCACAAGCCCCCCCCCCCCCCCCCACACCCTGGATTATAAATAATGTAAATAATTCAATGTGATTATCTTGTGTGATGACTGCATTATCATGATAGTATATATCTGATAGTATATATCTGTATCATGAATCAATTTAAGTGGACCCCAACTTAAACAAGTGGAAAAACTTATTCGGGTGTTACCATTTAGTGGTCAATTGTACGGAATATGTACTTCACTGTGCAACCTACTAATAAAAGTCTCAATCAATCAATCAAAACACAGAATCATCATACTGCTGTGATTATATGCATCAAGTGTTCATTCAAGGCTAAGGCAAAATATCGAGATATATATCGTGTATCGCAATATGGCCTTAAAATATCGCAATATTAAAAAAAGGCCATATCACCCAGCCCTAGTTTCAATGATGCCATTTCTGTTTGTCATGTATAATTTTGTCTATTTTGTGTTTATCATTGAATAAACAGGTCAGTTTCTTGTTACCAACCATTGTGTATTATTTAAACTCCCCTAATTCAGCTGGCTAGTTGTTATCAAGAGTACTAAAACCATCTTCAACATGATTCTGACAACTAAGTAGGCTAAATAACTTTAAACTTTAATACATGCTCGGATAGGCCAGTATCGGTATCGGTCAGTATCGGTATCGGATCGGAAATGCAAAAACAATATCGGTATCGGATCGGAAGTGCAAAAACCTGGATCGGGACATCCCTAATTAGCAGTAATGCTACTTTTTGTAGCAACGCTTTCTGCTGTTTTTCTCGGGAATTAATTCTTCCTTTATTTGTTACCAGATTCGCACCTTCTTTCTCTCGTATTACCACTCGCACCACAGCTAACGTTACCCATGCCGCTACCTCTCTGCTCCGCGAGGGCGTATACGTATGTGACGTATGTAAGAAGGCACGCTTGTTTTATGTCACTGTGAGAAGGAGAGACAACAAAGAGTGAGAAGAGCCTGTAGTGTAATGCCAGCAGCTAAAAGCAACTGCGTGAGAACGTATACGCGAATATCACGATATAGTCATTTTCAAACCCGCGATATATCGAGTACCGTATTTTTCGGACTATAAGTCGCAGTTTTTTTCATTGTTTGGCCGGGCTCCAGTGCGACCTATATATGTTTTTTTCCTTTTTTATTATGCATTTTCGGCTGGTGCGACTTATACTCCGGTGCGACTTATACTCCGAAAAATACGGTATATCGATATATCGCCCAGCCCTATTTAGGGCTATATAAATAAACATTGATTGATTGATTGATGATCGTTTATTCCAAACACAGGTACAACTTGGATCCTTAGCAAGGCATAACTTAAGGCATAACATGAACATGAAGCTAAACAAAACGGTCACGTAGATCGAACCACAAGCAAGTCTTAGCGCAGAAAAAAAAAAGAGTACACTGTCGCACGAGCTACTATTGATCATGCGCCTGCTGACTGGCGAGACAGGTCTAAAAAGGGGCATGGCTGTGATTGGCAGCAGGTGTGTCCTAATCAACAACCACAAGCCGGTGCATCGCGCAACAAGAAAAGTAAACACAAGGAGGAAAGGAGCACTGAGAACCGAACAGAATACTAAACTAAGAAAAACAAACACAAAGCAAGACATGACCTGCAGTGATAGGTCATGACACTCTCTTTCTATCAAGCTACTGCCACTGAAAGACAACGATGGTGCTACAAGGGCTGCACAATGTGCCAAAACATTTTTGATTTCAATAAAACATCACAATTGTGTTGTTTTATTTTCAAGGTGCTAATTTTAAAGCATCAGTACTAAAAACTAAAGAAACTAGAGATTCGTCCAAAATTGTATTAATATACTGAGTAAATAAAAACAAATAAATAAGAGAAAACAAAGTGGCATAATTGACCAATAAATGCTTTCAGTTGCCATGCTTTCAAGTGTAAGAAAGGATGCATTAGTTATTTTACAATGGTGGCCAAAATATATCATCAGAAAAGGTCAAATTATCATCAACCTACGGATGAAGTTGTTTCCAACTCAGCATTGGTAGTCATGTCCAGAACCACCAACTAGCTACCATTAGCAGTAGTAGCACAGTGTTTATCACATGGAAAGTAGTCTGTCACGGTATGGTTGCGGCTAACTGCGTTTTCCCGGGATGCAAACGGACGACTCCGGACAGGACTTGCAGGTAGGAACATCATTTAATTCACAAAAAACACTCAAAGAGGTACAAAAACAGAAACCCAAGTGACGGAACAAGGTGCCAATCGCACTCGAAACTAAACTTAGCATAGGCTAGGGGACAAGCAAAACTTACGTGACGCAAGCATGAAGCAAACAAAGAAGCCAGACCGACTGACTGGCAAAGGCAGGCTTAAATAATGTCTCTTGATGAGACCAGAACAACAGAGGCAGGTGAAAAACATAAGTAGCCATGGTAACAAACTCAGGAGGTGCACAAACAGGAACTAAAAGGAGTCCAAAACTAACAGAAAACACAAAACATGATCCGGACCACGGATCATAACATAGTCATTAAATTTGCATTAAAAAAAAAGCATATCACCTGACACGTAGAAGTCATTTGGATGAGAATGTGTCAATAACGCCAGCCAAGGACGTTAGAGCAATATCTCAACGGCGAACATTTATCAATGAAAATATAGAGAAGCTGTTGATGGTGTGTTTGGCTTCTGAAAGTAAATGTACATTGGTATTACATTACTTCATGAAACTATATTAGTTGTTAGTACATTATATTGCATTTCTTTTATACAATATGTTTCATACTGTAAAGTTTGTTTTTCCTTTTTAAAAGGTATGTTACATCTTAAAATTGTGATGCTTTGGGGGGCCGAGCACCAACTAAAATTATTTCAATTCATTCCAATGCGTGACGTCGATTTGAGATATTTATTTTGATTTAAGCGCTCCATCACAGAAAAATTTTAGATTGTAAGTTGAGGTACTACTTCACTTTTAGGATCAGTTTAATTTAAAAGATATATAAGTACTATAGGGGGTCCCCGCTGTCCCTCTCAATCACTTCAGGGCTCCTTGGTCTCGAATGTGTTGAAGACCCCTGATTTATTGCACACATATTAAACGTCTTTATCAAATTGTGGTAATTATTACACAACGTTGTTTCCAACTCAGCATTGGTAGTCATATCCAGAACAACCAACTCCCATATTTTTTGGACTATAAGTCGCAGTTTTTTTCATAGTTTGGCCGGGGGTGCGACTTATACTGAGGGGCGACTTATGTGTGAAATTATTAACACATTACCGTAAAATTTCAAATAATATTATTTAGCTCATTCACGTAAGAGACTAGACATATAAGATTTCATGGGATTTAGCGATTAGGAGTGACAGATTGTTTGGTAAACGTATAGCATGTTCTATATGTTATAGTTATTTGAATGACTCTTACCATAATATGTTACGTTAACATACCAGGCACTTTCTCAGTTGGTTGTTTATGCGTCATATAACGTACACTTATTCAGCCTGTTGTTCACTATTCTTTATTTATTTTATATTGCCTTTCAAATGTCTATTCTTGGTGTTGGGTTTTATCAAATAAATTTCCCCCAAAAATGCGCCTTATACTCCAGTGCGACTTATACTCCGAAAAATACGGTAGCTACTAGAGATGCGCGGATAGGCAATTATTTCATCCGCAACCGCATCACAAAAGTCGTCAACCATCCGCATCCACCCGAACTAACATTTAATCAAAACCGCACCCGGCCGCACCCGCCCGTTGTTATATATCTAATATAGACGATGCAAGGCATTAGTGAGGTTATAAAGCTTTTGCCTGTTAAAGAAAGGAGACTGATCCAATGCAGCAGAGACATTCAATGCGTGCCACGCTGTCACGGCCCAGACGCACACCAGTGCGCAATCATCTGGTAGCCGCGCTGAGCGCACCTTCAAGCGCGCTCGCACTCAAACTGCTGCAGGCAGCTGCGTTCTATCTTGTTTTAACATCCTGTGGCACTCTTCTGGGATCACGGCGGACGAAACTGCTCATGCTCAGGGTGTTTGTGGAGGTTCGGGGTTTTGCACAAATGTGATGCACCATGTTAGATGTCCCGGTTTTGTGACTGTCGTAGACATAAACAGCGTCGCAGCTCTTGCAAATCACGTAGCCAGCATTACTATCATCCTGATTTACAACCTCATAAAAACGAGTCCACGCTGAACTTTTCTGGCCTTTTTTTCCCCTGGTCTTTAGTATTCCCTTTTTTAGTTTGTCGCGTACCACGTTTGCTGCCGGCGTTGCCATCTCTTTTTTCTTTCTTCTTCTGTTGTGGCATATGCTGCAGGTGCCTGCTCGTTTTTCGTATGTGGGTAACAACATTTAACTATGTATATATATTTCCGAATTGGTTTAACTGCCACCCACCTGAATCTATATAAAATCTAATTTTTTTTAATTTCAACCGCCCGACCCGACCCGCGGATAAAATCTAATTTTTTTTTATTTCAACCACCCGACCCGCGGATAATCCGCAGACTCCGCGGTTGTGTCCGCAAACCGCGCATCTCTAGTAGCTACCATTAGCAGTAGTAGCACAGTGTTTATCACATGGAAAGTAGTCATCAAAATTGCATTAAAAAAAGCATACCACCTGACACATAGAAGTCATTTGGCTGTTTGGCTCTGTATTTTTTTAATTCGCTTCACAGTTTTTCAACACACGTCGTTTGTGGTGGTCATTTTGAAGTCTATGTCACGTAGACAGGCAGACAGCTGGCCCTGAGAAAGGTGCGAGGCTGCTGGCTTGAGTGCCCCAGCTGGCCCGGTTCCATGGACGTGTTTGTGTTAACACGATTTCCCCGGACAAATGTTCCTTCTCCTCACAATGACAGCATTTCAGTCACATTACGTCACTTTCCGTGACTTTCCACATTTACTAGTAGATTCTGTTTTTATTGGCCAATTCCGTGATTCTGTTAACAGGGAAATCACAGGGCACTAAATAACTTCAAGTCACGGCTAACATTGATTTCCCTGCCTTCAACGAATGACGCAGACCATCATTCTGTTCATGTCTATATTTTGTTTACCTCTGAGGTACCTTGTAACTAGAAGTGGAGCGGAAAAAGGTCGACTCTGGTTGGCTGTTGTCACGGACATTTTCACAATGTTTGATCGAGTTATTTTATGGTCACCAGGAATGATCTGAAATCGATCCCAACCATACAATGGCCAAGTCCTAGGTGCTGCCACCATACTTCTATAAGGATGGGACTGACCAGGAGATGTATGGTGCCTGGCCTTCACGCCAATGACTTCAATCTTTGTCTTTGTAGATTCTCAGTTATCCAGGTCTAGGTAATCAGCAAGGGTTGAATCGAGGCAATTGCAGTATTCCTGTTTGTTGACGTTTTACTTTTCAACAAAAAGACTTCTTTAAGCCGACGAAACTAGGCAAACTCCAGACCTAAAGTTTAGAACTGAAAGCTCCTTTTGGCCAAAAGGTCTTCAACAAACAAGAAAAGTCCAGTTGCCTTGATTCAACCCTTACTGAGTTTAATCTGTGTCTAATCAGATCACTGAGTTTTCTTTGTCATGGTCTAAGAGACCTTAAAGTGTCTTTTGGCAAACTCCAGGGAGACTGCCATGGACCTTTTACCTAGAAATTACTTTCTATCAGTGGTGGGCCGTCAGGGCCAGCAAGGCCTTCTCTGCTGGCCTAACATAACCAAAAATCATGATCATAATTTAAGGCCTACTGAAAGACGATTTTCTTATTCAAACGGGGATAGCAGGTCCATTCTATGTGTCATACTTGATCATTTCGCGATATTGCCATATTTTTGCTGAAAGGATTTAGTATAGAACATCGACGATAAAGTTTGCAACTTTTGGTCGCTGATAAAAAAGCCTTGCCTGTACCGGAAGTAGCAGACGATATGCGCGTGACGTCACAGGTTGTGAAGCTCCTCACATCCACACATTGTTTACCATCATGGCCACCAGCAGCGAGAGCGATTCGGACCGAGAAAGCGACGATTTCCCCATTAATTTGAGCGAGGATGAAAGATTCGTGGATGAGGAAAGTGAGAGTGAAGGACTAGAGGGCAGTGGGAGCGATTCAGATAGGGAAGATGCTGTGAGAGGCGGGTGGGACCTGATATTCAGCTGGGAATGACTAAAACAGTAAATAAACACATGACATATATATACTCTATTAGCCACAACACAACCAGGCTTATATTTAATATGCCACTAATGAATCCCGCATAACAAACACCTCCCCCCTCCCGTCCATATAACCCGCCAATACAACTCAAACACCTGCACAACACACTCAATCCCACAGCCCAAAGTACTGTTCACCTCCCCAAAGTTCATACAGCACATATATTTCCCCAAAGTCCCCAAAGTTACGTACGTGACATGCACATAGCGGCACGCACGTACGGGCAAGCGATCAAATGTTTGGAAGCCGCAGCTGCATGCATACTCACGGTACCGCGTCTGCGCATCCAACTCAAAGTCTTTCTGGTAAGAGTCTCTGTTGTCCCAATTCTCCACAGGCCAATGGTAAAGCTTGACTGTCATCTTCCGGGAATGTAAACAATGAAACACCGGCTGTGTTATCCGGCACAACAGTCAAGGGGTGCATTCTACGGCGGGGGTGCGTTATCCAGCAAAACACCTGCCGCAATGCACCGCTTCCCACCTACAGATTTCTTCTTTGCTGTCTCCATTGTTCATTGAACAAATTGCAAAAGATTCACCAACACAGATGTCCAGAATACTGTGGAATTTTGCGATGAAAACAGACGACTTAATAGCTGGCCACCATGCTGTCCCAAAATGTCCTCTACAATCCGTGACGTCACACGCAGGCATCATCATACCGAGACGTTCTCAGCAGGATATTTTGCGCAAAATTTAAAATTGCACTTTAGTAAGCCGTATTGGCATGTGTTGCAATGTTAAGATTTCATCATTGATGTATAAACTATCAGACTGCGTGTAGTAGTGGGTTTCAGTAGGCCTTTAAAGATAAAAGTAATTTTTTATTTACTTTCCCTAAATATCTAAAAGTATTCATATTCTCTTCAAGTCATATAATGCTCATTCCAGCGCTGTTGTTTTTAGGTTATAGAGTTTTTATCCAATCAGAATTCAGCTAGCTTATGTTGCCATTCTGTACCAAATCTGCCGGAGGCCTTCAGAATCAACAATGCCGGCGTTAAAGTGAACGGACACAAACATTTTAAAGACAGTTGCGATAGCCAATAAGATCACGAGTTAGGCCTTCTAGATGGCCTAAGGCAGATATATATTGCGATGTTATGAGCTAGGTAACATAAGAACTCCATTACCCAGCATGCCACAGTAGTGAAGAGCAGGCGCAGTAGCCCCGTTTGAATGTAGACATGACTGCAGCTGGATGTTTTTGATGAGCACACTGTGGAGTAAACTTTAAGAACCTTAAAGGGGAACTGCACTTTTTTTTTTTAGAATTTTGCCTATTGCTCACAATCATTATGAAAGACATGACAATGGATGGATTTTTTTTATTTTTTATGAATTCTAAATATTAAATAAATTCGATCAAAAGACCGCTTACAATGGAGCCTATGGTAGCCGTTCAGGTCTGCCTATAAAGGCCTCTAAAAAACATCCAAACACCTCCATTAGAGATGTCCAATAATGGCTTTTGTGCCGGTATCCGATATTCCGATATTGTCTAACTCTTAATAACCGATTCCGATATCAACCGATACCGATATATACAGTCGTGGAATTAACACATAATTATGCCTAATTTTGTTGTGATGCCCCGCTGGATGCATTAAACAATGTAACAAGGTTTTCCAAAATAAATCAACTCAAGTTATGGAAACAAAATGCCAAAATGGCACTGCCATATTTATTATTGAAGTCACAAAGTACATTTTTTTTTTTTAACATGCCTCAAAACAGCAGCTTAGAATTTGGGACATGCTCTCCCTGAGAGAGCATGAGGAGGTTGAGGTGGCGGGGTTGGGAGGGCGGGGTTGAGGTGGGGGGTAGGGGATAGCGGGGGGTGTATATTGTAGCGTCCCGGAAGAGTTAGTGCTGCAAGGGGTTCTGGGTATTTGTTCTGTTGTGTTTATGTTGTGTTACGGTGCGGATGTTCTCCCGAAATGTGTTTGTCATTCTTGTTTGGTGTGGGTTCACAGTGTGGCGCATATCAGAATCAGAATCAGCTTTATTGTCATTACGCAAGGTAACGAGATTGAGGCCATTCCATACAGTGCGATGTGTGCATGCTAGAAAAACAATGTGCAAATATATAAAAATTTAAAAAAAGTAGAAGTGCAATGAATATGGTGTGAAATGAATATATACATGAAAAAACAAAACAAAAACAGGGTGGTTGGTGGAATGGGTTATTGCACCGAAGAGAAGGCAGTTATGAGGGACAATGGGGCAGTCCCTTCAGGATGGTTATGGCCCTGGGGAAGAAGCTGTTCTTTAGCCTGTTTGTTTTGGTTTTAATGCACCTGTAGCGCTTCCCAGAGGGCAGCAGGTGGAACAGGTCAGAGCCAGGGTGGGTGCTGTCTTTGATGATGGCACTGGCTCTGTTGAGGCAGCGGGAGGTGTAGATGTCCGTCAGAGAGGGGAGAGGGCGGCCGATGATCTTCTGAGCCGTCTTGACCACTCTTTGCAGCCTCTCCCTGTCTGCTGC
The DNA here is from genome assembly GCF_033978685.3 of Nerophis lumbriciformis. Classification (NCBI taxonomy): domain Eukaryota; kingdom Metazoa; phylum Chordata; class Actinopteri; order Syngnathiformes; family Syngnathidae; genus Nerophis; species Nerophis lumbriciformis. The sequence goes on from NC_084559.2 coordinate 25,145,456, forward strand.
AGTGCAGCTGCCGTACCATACCGTAATACAGTAGGTCAGCAGGCTGTAACAGTGTTAAAGTTGTTTATACGGCCACCCTCAGTGTGACCTGTATGGCTGTTGACCAAGTATGCTTTGCATTCACTTGTGTGAAAATCCATAGATATTATGTGATTGGGCCAGCACACAAAGGCAGTGCCTTTAAGGCACACCCCCAATGTTGTTGTCTGGGTGGAAATCGATAGAAATTCGGGAGAATGGTTGGCCTGGGAGATTTTCGGAAGGGGCACTGAAATTCGGGAGTCTCCCTGGAAAATCGGGAGGGTTGGCAAGTATGACTGGGAGACACAACTGCTCTGTACTTCTCCCTACATCCGTGTACCACTCCGTACAGCGGCGTTTTAAAAAGTCATAAATTGTACTTTTTGAAACCGATACCGATAATTTCCGATATTACATTTTAAAGCATTTATCGGCCGATAATATCGGCAGTCCGATATTATCGGACATCTCTAACCTTGATTAAGGTTTTATATACGTGATGTAAGTATATATGTAATTTAGTAACGGGCACATTTATAATAACATTTAATATTTACGTATGTTGATCATTTTAAGCATAAGCGGCGCATTAATTTAAAAAACGCATCACAACGTTTGCTTTTTTTTTTCCTTCATCACTGATTATTACTCGTTTATCCCTTACTGTGCAATGTCTGCTGTCATTAAGACGCCGACTGCTAGGATGTTCATATATTCCCATTTAAAAGAAACGGGGAGGGGGAGTGGGCGGGACAAGCACATTTCGTGTCATCCTCGCCGGTTCCAGGTCCGAAACGGCTGTCAAGGTGTCCCAACTTGTCGGATTATATCCTCCGCCATCTATTTTTCAGGTGAAAGGGATGATTTATGAACTACAATAAACTTACAGGGAGCAGGGAAGCGAGAAACAGCGGACCACTCGATGATGTAAACATAGATAGATAGATAGATAGATAGATAGATAGATAGATAGATAGATAGATAGATAGTTATTTATTGATTCCTTCAGGAGAGTTCCCTCAGGAAAATTAAAATTCTAGCAGCAATGTACAGAATTGAGATATAATTTAAAAAGTAAAAAGTAAATAATGGGGGTATAAATGGAAACGAAATAGAAAAATATTACAATAAGAATAAAAATAAAAAGCAACAATGAGAATAAAAATATAACAGTAAAATAAGAATATAACAAGAGAAACTAGGCAGTAGTGACCATGTTGTGAAAAAGTATTGCACTGTTATTGTTTTAGGCACACACGGTTGTGATTACGTCGCCGCTATAAATCGTTTGTCTGCGTTAGCGTTTATAATAATAATATTACTGATACCTGGTTAATATTTAAGTCACAAAATGTAAATAGTGAGTATTGTTAGTGCTTTTTGAATGGTTATTTATCGGATTTTATGGGCGGAATCGTAAACTCCCATTGACTCCGCTGTAAGTGGACTTTTATTTACGTTTATTTAATATTTAGAATGTATTAAAAAATGTTATCCATTGTCATTTCTTTCATAATGATTGTAAATGATTCCAAAAAAAAAGTGCAGTTCCCCTTAAATACTTGAGGGCCGTAGTGGTGCTGGAGTCCTTCCGTTTACGGATGATGGAGGCCACTGTGCTCATTGGGACTTTCAGGCAGCAGAAACCTTTCCCAAAGTTTGTGTTAACGTTAACGAATAAGCTAACACGTTTAAAAATGTCTATGTTAGTATTTTTAAATTACAATGACATTCTTTGTGTTGTGTTGTAGTTTAGAAAATGACCAAATGTCACCGTGGAGTTATTTAGTCTGCTTAACTGATTCAAAAGCTAGCTTACGCAGCTAGTGGGTCCATGACGATGACTTCTGTTTTGTTTGAGCAGTTATTTTACTGCCATGTGACAGGCACCATTTGGAAACAATTAAGGTGTTTGAATAATAAATTACAGAATATTTTGTATCTTTCTTGGGTAGCAGGTTCTAGTTGGCTTTGTGCATAATTTTAGCTGTTTGCAATTGCGCCAAGTTTTCAATTTCCATATTTTCGATTAAATAAATAAAGGTTTTGAGTGTTTTCTATATCCAACATTATGTAATTATGTAAATAAAGTGTAGTTTTGTAATAATTTCCCCATATTTCTACACAATAACTCAGACATGGTAGCACTAGCGAGCAGTAGTTTTGTCCCGATACTAATATTTTGGTACCGGTACCAAAATCATTTCGATACTTTTCGGTACTTTTCTAAATAAAGGGGACCACAAAATTGTGCATTGTTGGCTTTATTTTAACAAAAACCCTTACAGTACATTAAACATATGTTTTTTATTGCAAGTTTGTCCTTAAATAAAACAGTGAACATACAAGACAACTTGTCTTTTATTAGTAAGTAAGCAAACAAAGGCTCCTAATTTAGCTGCTGACATATGCAGTAACATATTGTGTCATTTTCCATTCTATTATTTTGTCAACATTATTAAGGACAAGTGGTAGAAAATGAATTATTAATCGACTTGTTCATTTACTGTTAATATCTGCTTACTTTCTCTTTTAACATGTTCTATCTACACTTCTGTTAAAATGTAATAATCACTTATTCTTCTCTTGTTTGATACTTTACATTAGTTTTGGATGATACCACAAATTTGGGTATCAATCCGATACCAAGTATCATATATTGGTCATATTCAAAGTCCTCATGTGTCCAGGGACATATTTCCTGAGTTTATAAACATAATATACATTTAAAAAAACGAAAGAAGATGTTGTGATGCCAAAAAATATTGACGTAATCATAGTAGTATCGACTAAATATGCTCTCGTACTTGGTATCATTACAGTGGATGTTAGGTGTAGATCCACCAATGGCGTTTGTTTACATTGTGGCACTGGTGAGCTACGGTGTGTAGTGAAGCATGTTTAGCTATTCCTCGTCCTGTAGGGATGATACTTGTAAGAAACGTATTTTATTTGTCGCCATGGAGACAAGGATTAGTGATTTAGAAGTAGCTAGAACACTGTCGACTTGGGCTGGACATTAGCCGCTAGCTAGCTAGTCATGTCTTAAAGCACCTCTTCCGGTGAGTGTTATAACTTCAACTTTATCGTTAGTTTTTAAACCAAAATGCGTCCGTTCTCCCTTTTCTGTCTACACACTGTGTCTGCTTGTAAGTACTCAGCGATTGTGCGCTGCCGAACATGCTCGTCTGCTCGTAAACCAGCAATGACATGACGTGGCAGAACGGTACTTTTCAGAGGCGGTATAGTACCAAATATGATTCATTTGTATCACGGTACTATACTACAAACCCTGTTTCCATATGAGTTGGAAAATTGTGTTAGATGTAAATATAAACGGAATACAATGATTTGCAAATCATTTTCAACCCATATTCAATTGAATATGCTACAAAGACAACATATTTGATGTTCAAAACTGATAAACATTTTTTTTTTTGTAAATAATCATTAAATTTAGAATTTTATGCCAGCAACACGTGACAAAGAAGTTGGGAAAGGTGGCAATAAACACTGATAAAGTTGAGGAATGCTCATCAAACACTTATTTGGAACATCCCACAGGTGAACAGGCAAATTGGGAACAGGTGGGTGCCATGATTGGGTATAAAAGTAGATTCCATGAAATGCTCAGTCATTCACAAACAAGGATGGGGCGAGGGTCACCACTTTGTCAACAAATGCGTGAGCAAATTGTTGAACAGTTTAAGAAAAACCTTTCTCAACCAGCTATTGCAAGAAATTTAGGGATTTCACCATCTACGGTCCGTAATATCATCAAAGTGTTCAGAGAATCTGGAGAAATCACTGCACGTAAGCAGCTAAGCCCGTGACCTTCGATCCCTCAGGCTGTACTGCATCAACAAGCGACATCAGTGTGTAAAGGATATCACCACATGGGCTCAGGAACACTTCAGAAACCCACTGTCAGTAACTACAGTTGGTCACTACATCTGTAAGTGCAAGTTAAAACTCTCCTATGCAAAGCAAAAACCGTTTATCAACAATACCCAGAAACGCCGTCGGCTTCACTGGGCCTGAGCTCATCTAAGATGGACTGATACAAAGTGGAAAAGTGTTTTGTGGTTTGACCAGTCCACATTTCAAATTGTTTTTTGGAAACTGTGGACGTCGTGTCCTCCGGACCAAAGAGGAAAAGAACCATCCGGATTGTTATAGGCGCAAAGTTGAAAATCCAGCGTCTGTGATGGTATGGGGGTGTATTAGTGCCCAAGACATGGGTAACTTACACATCTGTGAAGGCGCCATTAATGCTGAAAGGTACATACAGGTTTTGGAGCAACATATGGTGCCATCCAAGCAACGTTACCATGGACGCCCCTGCTTATTTCAGCAAGACAATGCCAAGCCACGTGTTACATCAACGTGGCTTCATAGTAAAAGAGTGCGGGTACTAGACTGGCCTGCCTGTAGTCCAGACCTGTCTCCCATTGAAAATGTGTGACGCATTATGAAGCCTAAAATACCACAACGGAGACCCCCGGACTGTTGAACAACTTAAGCTGTACATCAAGCAAGAATGGGAAAGAATTCCACCTGAGAAGCTTAAAAAATGTGTCACCTCAGTTCCCAAACGTTTACTGAGTGTTGTTAAAAGGAAAGACAATGTAACACAGTGGTGAACATGCCCTTTCCCAACTACTTTGGCATGTGTTGCAGCCATGAAATTCTAAGTTAATTATTATTTGCAAAAAAAAAATAAGTTTATGAGTTTGAACATCAAATATCTTGTCTTTGTAGTGCATTCAATTGAATATGGGTTGAAAATGATTTGCAAATCATTGTATTCCGTTTATATTTACATCTAACACAATTTCCCAACTCATATGGAAACGGGGTTTGTAATACCGGTATACCGTACAAGCCTAGTGAGCAGTAGAGAATATGGAGTGATTTTCAGTATATTGTTTAATTTTGGAAAAGCTCTTTGAGGAGGAGAATGAGTTGGTAGAAATTTAAGGAAGAATGTTTGACACACGTAATATAACAGCCACGAGCATGCAGGCAAACATTTTAATTTTGGTAGCGTGGTGTTGATGATTTGTAGAGGGCCCAGCTCCACCACAGTTGACACACAGGGAGACGAGGTCATATGTCCCCAGACAAACACCAAGCTTGAATGTATTAATAACTCAAGTCAAAATATCCCCTAAGAGAATCATTAACTCCCAGCACCTGCTCCTCATCAACATCGCTGTAGACTCCAACAGCTATAAGCAGCTGATCTAAGTTGGAAAACAGTTAATATATAGAGCTGCGTTCCACATCTGCGTGCCATACCGTGTTCCTGTGTGGTCCAATAATTTAATTTCCTCCAGTGACGTCTGTAGACTGAACACACTCGGTCAATCCCCACTGCGGCCACTCATCAAAAAACGAAGCTACTGCAGGGCCCTTTTGGAAACTGTATCAACCAAATGACTTCCTGTGGAAGGTCAACGCCATGTCAAATAATTGTAGTAAACATGGGTCACTCACCCCTGCCATTCAGCGGTTACACAATGGCTCGGTTGCCTCTGCATTCCAACTCTCTTCCCTAAACACAAATCCTCTGTTGACTTTTCAAACTGACTTCGCTTTCGGTTTGTGTTTTGCACGCTCGACTTTCAGCATGTGTTGTGGATGTTCTGCTATCGTTCGGTCTCGGAGCTGAACTAACCTCATTTGCTGCTTAGGGTCCAAGGGATGGCTCGGATTATGATCACATGTTAACAGCTACGTGGGCCTCGTAAAAGAGAAGATCCCCATAGATCAGTTGTTACCTTGGCTTTTGGCCTCTGCAGATGAAGTGATGAAATAAATGTGTCTCTCAGCCAATAAAGTATTTCCTTATTTTACTCTTTGGACCGCAGAGACAATTATGGAACAAACTATTGTGCTCGATTGTGTCCTCATTCTCACATACAAAAACACAAATATTCATTCATTATTCAATCTCATGCAACAGATTCATCTGCTTGTGACTAATTTATGGTTTCCTGGTAATCAAATGAGTTTAAATTCCATTTTGCATTGTTGTCTACTAGGGTTGTACGGTATACCGGTATTAGTATACAAACCCCCTTTCCATATGAGTTGGGAAATTGTGTTAGATGTAAATATAAACGGAATACAATGATTTGCAAATCATTTTCAACCCATATTCAGTTGAATATGCTACAAAGACAACATATTTGATGTTCAAACTGATAAACTTTTTTTTTTTTGCAAATAATCATTAACTTTAGAATTTGATGCCATCAACACGTGACAAAGAAGTTGGGAAAGGTGGCAATAAATACTGATAAAGTTGAGGAATGCTCATCAAACACTTATTTGGAACATCCCACAGGTGTGCAGGCTAATTGGGAACAGGTGGGTGCCATGATTGGGTATAAAAACAGCTTCCCAAAAAATGCTCAGTCTTTCACAAGAAAGGATGGGGCGAGGTACACCCCTTTGTCCACAACTGCGTGAGCAAATAGTCAAACAGTTTAAGAACAACGTTTCTCAAAGTGCAATTGCAAGAAATTTAGGGATTTCAACATCTACGGTCCATAATATCATCAAAAGGTTCAGAGAATCTGGAGAAATCACTCCACGTAAGCGGCATGGCCGGAAACCAACATTGAATGACCGTGACCTTCGATCCCTCAGACGGCACTGTATCAAAAACCGACATCAATCTCTAAAGGATATCACCACATGGGCTCAGGAACACTTCAGAAAACCACTGTCACTAAATACAGTTTGTTGCTACATCTGTAAGTGCAAGTTAAAACTCTACTATGCAAAGCAAAAGCCATTTATCAACAACATCCAGAAACGCCGCCGGCTTCTCTGTACCCGAGATCATCTAAGATAGACTGATGCAAAGTGGAAAAGTGTTCTGTGGTCTGACGAGTCCACATTTCAAATTGTTTTTGGATATATTCGATATCGTGTCATCCGGACCAAAGGGGAAGCGAACCATCCAGACTGTTATCGACGCAAAGTTCAAAAGCCAGCATCTGTGAGGGTATGGGGGTGCATTAGTGCCCAAGGCATGGGTAACTTACACATCTGTGAAGGCACCATTAATGCAGAAAGGTACATACAGGTTTTGGAACAACATATGCATATAGAACATATTGTAAATGGATGGTTAATATTGCCACAAACTGACATACCAGGGCTGTCTTTGATTAAGGATTTTCATAGTCAAATCTGCGTTGTTACATTTTGCCCATCGTCGACTACCAGTCAAATCTATGGCAGGTTTTTTTTTTTAAGAGAAATAAACGAATTGTGATACGTAGTAGTGTAGGGGTTCTTAAACTTTTTGACCTCGGGCCTCAACTTTTCCATTACAAAGGGCCCTGGAGTCCACTCAATTCTAAACACTGAATTAGTAATCTTACTCTTGATTTTAATTGTATTCAATAGTTATACCTAACCTATACTTACAGTTTAACAGGATAATTATTGTCAAATGATATTAAAGCATGTGTTAATTACCAATATTACTATCAAGACTTAGATCAGGCTGATAAATACTAAATAAAAATACTGCAAAAGAAGGAAATCATAAAAACGGTTAAAAAATAAATGTATAAACAATCACGCAGTGCTAAAATAAAGACATTCTAACTGAGTTAATAATAATATATATGTATCTTAAATAAAATGTAAATAAAATGTAAGTTCAAATGAAAATACAGCTTCACCACTTTAGTTAAAATGTTTGCGCTTAAGAAACTCCTTTTTGACTTTAGCCCCATATTTGTTTGATATTGTCATTACTGCCACAAGTGGTGGAAAAGTGTGTTACAACCGAGTACCGCTGCGGCCCATACGGACCACAGCTGGTTCCTTTTTAGGGGCCACTCGCGTCCCAACATGGTTAAGAAGAAACACTGTAGTAGTGTGTACTGACTGTTCACTAGGTCAGTATTTTTCAACCTTTTCTGAGCCAAGGCACATTTTTTTTCCATTGAAAAAATTCTGAGGCACACCACCAGCAGAAAACATCAAAAAAATGAAACTCAGTAGCCGATATTGACAATAAAAAGTCATTCTCGCAATTGTTGGATATGAATTCAAACCATAACCAACCATGCATCAATGTAGCTCTTGTCTCAAAGTAGGTGTACTGTCACGACCTGTCACATCACGCCGTGACTTATTTGGAGTTTTTTGGTGTTTTCCTGTGTGTCGTGTTTTAGTTCTTGTCTTGCGCTCCAATTTTGGTGTTTTTTCCTCTTTTGTCGATATTGTCCTGTAGCAGTTTCATGTCTCCCTTGAACGCTATACCCCGCACCTGCTTTGTTTTCGCAATCACGACTATTTAGGTTTTGCGGACGCTATCCTTCTTTGTGGAGACATTGTTGATTGTCATGTCATGTACGGATGTACTTTGTGGACGCCGTCTGCTCCACACGGTGTAAGTCTTTGCTGTCGTCCAGCATTCTGTTTTTGTTTACTTTGCAGCCAGTTCAGATTTAGTTTCATTTTGCATAGCCATCCCTAAGCTTCGACGTCTTTTCTTAGCGGCACTCGCCTTTTGTTTATTTTTGGTTTAAGGGTTAGATACCGTTTTACCTGCACGCTGCCTACCGCATATTTTGATCACGACAAACCATGTTCCCGACATCTACAAAGCAATTAGCTACCTGCTGCCACCTACTGATATGGAAGAGTACTACACGGTTACTCTGCCGAGCTCTAGACAGCACAGACACTCAACAACGGCACTTTTGCGGATTATAATTACTGGTTTGCAAAAAAAATTTGTGAATATGTGTGTGAATATTCAATATATTGATAAAAAAAAACAAATCTGTCTTTCAGATGAACAAAACAAAGATGTTGTTTGTGACGTTTTATACCTCAAAAAAAGGTTAACCCACAGTTTGTGAGATTCTTGGCTCTAGCGCAGCATCAAGAGGACATCAAACTTGACTAAACAGAGGCAGTAAATGTCGTAACTAGCAGAAGGATTATTACCTTTGCAAAAAAGAGCTACACATCCGGGGCAAGGCGACGCATCCCTGTGGGATTTGACTATTTAAAGGGGAACATTATCACCAGACCTATGTAAGCGTCAATATATACCTTGATGTTGCAGAAAAAAGACCATATATTTTTTTAACCGATTTCCGAACTCTAAATGGGTAAATTTTGGCGAATTAAACGCCTTTCTAATATTCGCTGTCAGAGCGATGACGTCACAACGTGGCGTCACATCGAGAAGCAATCCGCCATTTTCTCAAACACCGAGTCAAATCAGCTCTGTTATTTTGCGTTTTTTCGACTGTTTTCCGTACCTTGGAGACATCATGCCTCGTCGGTGTGTTGTCGGAGGGTGTAACAACACAAACAGGGACGGATTCAAGTTGCACCAGTGGCCCAAAGATGCGAAAGTGGCAAGAAATTGGACGTTTGTTCCGCACACTTTACCGACGAAAGCTATGCTACGACAGAGATGGCAAGAATGTGTGGATATCCTGCGACACTCAAAGCAGATGCATTTCCAACGATAAAGTCAAAGAAATCTGCCGCCAGACCCCCATTGAAACTGCCGGAGTGTGTGAGCAATTCAGGGACAACGGACCTCGGTAGCACGGCAAGCAATGGCGGCAGTTTGTTCCCGCAGACGAGCGAGCTAAACCCCTTATCGACCCTAGCTTCCCTGGCCTGCTGACATCAACTCCAAAACTGGACAGACCAGCTTTCAGGAAAAGAGAGCGGATGAGGGTATGTCTACAGAATAATTGATGAAAATTGGGCTGTCTGCACTCTCAAAGTGCATGTTGTTACCAAATGTATTTCATATGCTGTAAACCTAGTTCATAGTTGTTAGTTTCCTTTAATGCCAAACAAACACATACCAATCGTTGGTTAGAAGGCGATCGCCGAATTCGTCCTCGCTTTCTCCCGTGTCGCTGGCTGTCGTGTCGTTTTCGTCGGTTTCGCTTGCATACGGTTCAAACCGATATGGCTCAATAGCTTCAGTTTCTTCTTCAATTTCGTTTTCGCTACCTGCCTCCACACTACAACCATCCGTTTCAATACATTCGTAATCTGTTGAATCGCTAAAGCCGCTGAAATCCGAGTCTGAATCAGAGCTAATGTCGCTATAGCTTGCAGTTCTATGCGCCATGTTTGTTTGTGTTGGCTTCACTATGTGACGTCACAGGAAAATGGACGGGTGTTTATAACGATGGTTAAAATCAGGCACTTTGAAGCTTTTTTTAGGGATATTGCGTGATGGGTAAAATTTTGAAAAAAACTTCGAAAAATATAATAACCCACTGGGAACTGATTTTTAATGGTTTTAACCATTCTGAAATTGTGATAATGTTCCCCTTTAAAGACAGCTCTAGTACATACTGAACATCCTTATTATGCGTTCAGCCAGACTTGACAATGCTGAACTAATAAAAGTATGTAAAGGCCATGTCCTCCATGAACCATTTTGTCCTTGCTTCGAGGACTTATTTATTTATTTATTTTATTTACCCTCTCAAACAGAGATTGTTCCTCTCAGGCTGCGTTACTTGCACAGGAGCTGAAAGACACACGGCACTGAGGCGTTGCTGCACACAGGAATATGTCAGTCTAATTTGTTCCATGCAGGCTGTGTGGTCACTGTCCTTTATTTATGTTTCTCCTTAACAGCTCTGACATCATCAAGGCATGTCAAGTCGAGTAAAAATAAGGTTAAGAGGGAACGACATCCTCCTGGCGCAACACCAGGAGGTTACCAGCACTCAAAATATATGCGTGCCACTGTGTGTGTGTGTGTGTGTGTGTATGCATAATTGTACTGTGACCTCTATTCTACAATGTGCGTATGTTAGATTTAACCATCTCCTTATCCACAGGAAATAATACACACTATTAACCGAGTGTGGAGCAGCCACACACACACATACTGTACATACAATTATGCGCTCTTCACCACATACACACCCACCAGCAGCCTTCTCTACTTTCATACCAGACAATACCGCAACTGAACATCTTGCAAACACTCAGACACATCATCACGTTCACTTATATCAGGAGTCGGCAACCCAAAATGTTGAAAGAGCCATATTGGACCAAAAAAAAATACAAAAAACAAATCTGTCCGGAGCCTGCAAAAAATGAAAAGCCGTATATAAGTCTTATAATGAAGGCAACACATGACGTACGTGTTTATATTAGCTATAAATGCCTACTATCAAAATGACTGTGTGTCGCAGGCTTAAGCAAATCTTCGTTGACAGAAATGTTGCTAATGTTTGCTGTGGTCTGGAACAACATGGCACACAAACAACTATCAGAAATTCAGCCAATATTACATACATATATTGGGTCTTGAAACATGCAAAACAAAATAATATACAAAGAGGATACAAGTAAAGGATATTAAATGAGCTCAAATATACCAACAAATGAGGCATAATGATGCAATATGTACATACAGCTAGCCTAAATAGCACGTTAGCATTGATTAGCTTGCAGTCATGCACTGACCAAATATGCCTGATTAGCACTCCAACAAGTCAATAACATCAACAAAGCGCATCTTTGTGCATTCACGCACAGTATAAAACTTTTGCTGGTCAACATGAGACAAAGGAGGAATGGAAGATTTTACATGTAAACAAACTTTTGCGTCACAGTCCACACTATGGCGAGTTCAAGAACCGCTGAAATTAGTAGGACAAAACAGCGCTGGCCAAATACTGTCATCAGTGAAGCATACACACAAACATATTAAACAGTGGGCTTTCTAACAATTGGGAAGGTTTGTGTCATGTTTGTCCTCAAACAAAAAACATACTAAAACAAAAATATTATTTCCCCCCCATCTTTTTCCATTTTCAAGCCTTTTTAGAAAATGCTCCACGGAGCCACTAGGGCGACACTAAAGAGCCGCATGCGGCTCACGAGCCGCGGGTTGCTGACCCCCTGACTTAGACAATGCTACTCAACTCCTCTCACTAGGATGCAGTGCAACTACCCACCACTGCAATGTTTATTTACGTTCATTTACGTGTTAGAATTAGAGATGTCCGATAATATCGGCCGATAAATGCTTTAAAATGTAATATCGGAAATTATCGGTATCGGTTTCAAAAAGTAAAATGAATGACTTTTTAAAACGCCGCTGTATGGAGTGGTATATATCCGGTAAAACACGGACGTAGGGCATACTTGCCAACCCTCCCGATTTTCCCGGGAGACTCCCGAATTTCAGTGCCCCTCCCAAAAATCTCCCGGGGCAACCATTCTCCCGAATTTCTCCCGATTTCCACCAGGACAACAATATTGGGGGCGTGCCTTAAAGGCACTGACTTTAGCGTCCTCTACAACCTGTCGTCACGTCCGCTTTTCCTCCATACAAACAGCGTGCCGGCCCAGTCACATAATATATGCGGCTTTTAAACTGTCAGTACGTGGAGTATGGCGGGTTTGTTTTCCCGAGATGCAATAAAAGTTGGAGCGGACATGGCGTGAAGGTAAGGACATATTTATTTTCACTATAACAAAAAGAACAAACTAAAGGTGCGCACAAGGCGGAGGTACAAACTTGACTATGAAACAAAACTTACACTTAACGTAGACTAAGGACATGAAACAAAAGAACTGCTAAACTTGACATGAATAAACAAAAACTTACTTGGAACAAGCATGGAAATGATCATGAACAATGGCATGGAATCAACGCATGAGTGACAAGTGTAACAGCAGATAATGTCGCCAGGCCGACCAACAGAAAAAGACAGGCTTAAATAACAGTGACATGATTGGTGACAGGTGTGTGAGTCCAAACGTGGAGCAGGTGAAACTAATGGGTAACCATGGGAACGAAACAAGAGAGTGAACAACCAGGAACTAAAAAGCGTCCAAAAAACAAAAAGCACATGGCCAAACAAAAACATGATCAACACAGACATGACATAAACACACACAAAAGAATGCCAGCATACTTGGTCAACAGCCATACAGGTCACACTGAGGGTGGCCGTATAAACAACTTTAACACTGTTGAAGAGGTTCATTTAGCCTACTAATGTGTATTTATAAGTGGTTGATTTATATAGGCTAGTAAGGTAAAGTTTTGTACCTGACAATTTTCGGCTATCGCTTAGCCGAAACTTGTCAGGTACAAAACTTTACCTTACTAGCCTATATAAATCAACCACTTATAAAAACTTTAACACTGTTACAAATATGCGCCACACTGTGAACCCACACCAAACAAGAATGACAAACACATTTCGGGAGAACATCCGCAGCATAACACAACATAAACACAACAGAACAAATACCCAGAACCCCTTGCAGCACTAACACTTCCGGGACGCTACAATATACACCTCCCACTACCACCTACTGTTTTAGTCATTCCCAGCTGAATATCAGGTCCCACCCGCCTCTAACAGCATCTTCCCTATCTGAATCGCTCCCACTGCCCTCTAGTCCTTCACTCTCACTTTCCTCATCCACGAATCTTTCATCCTCGCTCAAATTAATGGGGAAATTGTCGCTTTCTCGGTCCGACAATGTGCGGATGTGCGGATGTGAAGAGCTCCACAACCTGTGACATCACGCGCATATCGTCTGCTACTTCCGGTACAGGCAAGGCTTTTTTTATCAGCGCCCAAAAGTTGCGAACTTTATCGTCGATGTTCTCTACTAAATCCTTTCAGCAAAAATATGGCAATATCGCGAAATGATCAAGTATGACACATAGAATGAACCTGCTATCCCCGTTTAAATAAGAAAATCGCATTTCAGTAGGCCTTTAAAGAGGATTTGCACTTTTTTTTTTAATTTTGCCTTTCGTTCGAAATCATAATGAGAGACAAGAAGACAAACGTTTTTTTGTTTTTTTTTGGTGGGGCAATAAAAAAAAAAAGTTTTTATTTAAATTTTTTTTTTTTTGTCATTAAAAAATACAATCATGCGTGCTTACGGACTGTATCCCCGCAGACTGTATTGATATATAATGTAGGAACCAAAAATATTAATAACAGAAAGAAACAACCCTTTTGTGCGAATGAGTGTGAATGAGTGTAAATGGGGGAGGGAGGTTTTTTGGGTTGGTGCACTAATTGTAAATGTATCTAGTGTTTTTTATGTTGATTTAATAAAAAAAATTTAAAAAACATTTTTCTTGTGCGGCCCGATACCAATCGATCCACGGACCAGTACCGGGCCGCTGCCCGGTGGTTGGGGACCACTGCTTTAGTTAATGTCCATTGTGTTCTTTGATGTTTGATGTTTCCCTCTTACACACATGCATACGTGTGCTATGGCTATGAGTTTTTTTTTCCTTGGGCCAAAGTTTAGACTGAATATTTGTTTTTCTCCCTCCCCCCCTCACCAGCATTTACCAGTTTCTCACCTTTTTGTAAGGGGCGCCGGAAGTTAGCAGAGCCGTCAGCGATCCTGTTCTATCATTAAAGTATTTCTGATTCTGATTCTGTGTTCTTGTCTCTCATAATGATTGTGATTGATAGGAAAACTTCCACACAAAAAAGTGCAGTTACCCTTTAAGGACCACCTGTACTACTACGATTTCCGAGTCTAACCATTCTCTGAACGAACAACAATTTTTTTGTTCACAAATGACTACAGATTATTTAGTTCACAGATTCTCACGTCACCTCCATTGTCTGATCTCGTAAATGTCGGCCTCACAGTTGAGTCATACCCGGGTGGTGAGCAAGGTACCGATACACTGATGAAAAGCAGCGCCGTGATACAAACGGCTTTGTTCTCACAAAGTCTTCCTTTTCCTGCGCCCCCACACAGTCCAACTGTCCATGAGCTGGAATCCATCGGCATAGAGCTGCAGGTTATTTGCCCAAAAGGTAAACAAAACAACAAGCCCATTTATGAAAAAATCAGAAATGTTTGCAAGTGATTCAAAATGTTTTAATAATAGCATTTGTTCAAAAAGTAAACCTGTTTAAACTGTAAAAATAAGAGAGGCAATAACTAGGGATGTGTATCGTTTTATCCTTCCCTATACCAATATTGATCAGTACTCTTGTCATTACTTTATGTAATTTGGTGTAAATAAACACACAAAAAGATGTTAAAATATTTATTTTGTTATTAGCACAAAAGGGGATAACAACAACAACATTTCACAGCGGGGAAGTTTTTTTTCTCAACCTCTGCCTTTAAAGCTTTCAACAAGTCAACTAAGTTTGAGGTGCAAGGTAATGTCAAACAAACTAGCAGCAAACCACGCATGCAATATGTTGATAAAGTGCCCTAAAAGTAACGGTTTGCATAGTTCTTCTCAGAAATGAAAACGGTTTAAAACAATTGCAAGGGCTAACCAGTAGCATCTATATGGCAAATTCATTGTAAATTAGCATCGAGCTAGCACATTTGATTTAAAGCATTTCTTTTTAATGTTGGAACGTCAAAGATAAGTTGTTTTTTTAATCTCATTATATACTTGGACAAACTTTAATGATCCACAAGGGAAATTGTTCCACACATTAGCTCGGTTACAAAAGGATGGAAAGGATAATGCACACAAGGGCACAAAAAGAGGGCAAACATTTTTTTTTATAAAGTAGACAAAAAATGTACCATAGTAGCAATATAAATATAACATATATGTAATATTTACATATTGTATATACAGTATATACAAACCCCTTTTCCATATGAGTTGGGAAATTGTGTTAGATGTAAATATAAACGGAATACAATGATTTGCAAATCCTTTTCAACCCATATTCAATTGAATGCACTACAAAGACAAGATATTTGATGTTCAAATTTTTTTTTTGCAAATAATAATTAACTTAGAATTTCATGGCTGCAAAACATGCCAAAGTAGTTGGGAAAGGGTATGTTCACCACTGTGTTACATCACCTTTTCTTTTAACAACACTCAATAAATGATTGGGAACTGAGGAAACTAATTGTTGAAGCTTTAAAAGTGGAATTATTTCTCATTCTTGTTTTATGTAGAGCTTCAGTCGTTCAACAGTCCGGGGTCTCCGCTGTCGTATTTTACGCTTCATAATGCACCACGCATTTTCGATGGGGGACAGGTCTGGACTGCAGGCGGGCCAGGAAAGTACCCACACTCTTTTTATACGAAGCCACGCTGTTGTAATACGTGCTGAATGTGGCTTGGCATTGTCTTGCTGAAATAAGCAGGGGCGTCCATGACAAAGACGGCGCTTAGATGGCAGCATATGTTGTTCCAAAACCTGTATGTACCTTTCAGCATTAATGGTGCCTTCACAGATGTGTAAGTTACCCATGCCTTGGGCACTAATGCACCCCCATACCATCACAGATGCTGGCTTTTGAACTTTGCGTCGATAACTGTCTGGATGGTTCGCTTCCCCTTTGGTCCGGATGACACGATGTCGAATATTTCCAAAAACAATTTGAAATGTGGACTCGTCAGACCACAGAACACTTTTCCACTTTGCATGAGTCCATCTTAGATGATCTCGGGCCCAGAGAAGACGGCGGCGTTTCTGGATGTTGTTGATAAACGGCTTTCGCTTTGCATAGTAGAGCTTTAACTTGCACTTACAGATGTAGCGACCAACTGTATTTAGTGACAGTGGTTTTCTGAAGTGTTCCTGAGCCCATGTGGTGATATCCTTTAGAGATTGATGTCGGTTTTTGATACGGTGCCGTCTGAGGGATCGAAGGTCACGGTCATTCAATGCCGCTTACGTGGAGTGATTTCTCCAGATTCTCTTTTGATGATATTATGGACCGTAGATGTTGAAATCCCTAAATTTCTTGCAATTGCACTTTGAGAAACGTTGTTCTTAAACTGTTTGACTATTTGCTCACGCAGTTGTGGACAAAGGGGTGTACCTCGCCCCATCCTTTCTTGTGAAAGACTGAGCATTTTTCGGGAAGCTGTTTTTATACCCAATCATGGCACCCACCTGTTCCCAATTAGCCTGCACACCTGTGGGATGTTCCAAATAAGTGTTTGATGAGCATTCCTCAACTTTATCAGTATTTATTGCCACCTTTCCCAACTTCTTTGTCACTTGTTGCTGGCATCAAATTCTAAAGTTAATGATTATTTGCAGAAAAAAAAAAGTTTATCAGTTTGAACATCAAATATGTTGTCTTTGTAGCATATTCAACTGAATATGGGTTGAAAATGATTTGCAAATCATTGTATTCCGTTTATATTTACATCTAACACAATTTACATCTAACACAATTTCCCAACAAAGGGGTGGGGGAGTTGCACTCATCCACAATAAAAACTTTAATCTTACCCCGAACCTAAATAATAAATATAACTCATTTGAGATGCTTACTATGAGGTTTGTCACACCGCTGCCTCTCCACCTGGCTGTTATCTACCGCCCCCCAGGACCCAATTCGGACTTCATCAGTGAATTTTCAGAGTTCGTTGCTGATTTAGTGACGCACGCCGACAATATAATCATAATGGGGGACTTTAATATCCATATGAATACCCCATCGGACCCTCAGTGCATGGCGCTCCAGACTATAATTGATAGCTGTGGTCTTACACAAATAATAAATGAACCTACGCATCGCAACGGAAATACGATAGATCTAGTGCTGGTCAGGGGTGTCACCACCTCCAAAGTTACGATACTCCCGTATACTAAAGTAATGTCCGATCATTACCTTATAAAATTCGAAGTTCTGACTCATTGTCAACAAACTAATAATAATAACTACTATAGCAGCCGCAACATTAATGCTGCCACAACGATGACTCTTGCTGGCCTACTGCCTTCGGTAATAGCACCATTCCCAAATTATGTCGGCTCTATTGATAACCTCACTAACAACTTTAACGACGCCCTGCGCAACACCATTGATAGTATAGCACCGCTAAAGCTTAAAAGAGCCCCTAAAAGGCGCACCCCATGGTTTACAGAAGAAACTAGAGCCCATAAATTATCATGTAGAAAGCTGGAACGCAAATGGCGCGCTACTAAACTTGAGGTTTTCCATCAAGCATGGAGTGATAGTTTAACAACTTATAAACACATGCTTACCCTAGCTAAAGCTAAATATTACTCAAATCTCATCCACCTCAACAAAAATGATCCGAAATTTTTGTTTAGTACAGTAGCATCGCTAACCCAACAAGGGACTCCTCCCAGTAGCTCCACCCACTCAGCAGATGATTTTATGAATTTCTTTAATAAGAAAATTGAACTCATTAGAAAGGAGATTAAAGACAATGCATCGCAGCTACAACTGGGTTCTATTAACACAGATACGACTGTATCTACGAAGGATACCGCCCTCCAAAATAGTTTCTCTCTCTTTGATGAAATAACATTAGAGGAATTGTTAAGATGTGTCAATGGGACAAAACAAACAACATGTTTACTTGACCCATTTCCTGGGAAACTTATTAAGGAGCTTTTTGTATTATTAGGTCCATCAGTGCTAAATATTATAAACTTATCACTTTCCTCTGGCACTGTTCCACTAGCATTCAAAAAAGCGGTTATTCATCCTTTGCTCAAAAGACCTAACCTCGATCCTGACCTCATGGTAAACTACCGGCCGGTGTCCCACCTTCCGTTTATCTCGAAAATCCTCGAAAAAATTGTCGCACAGCAGCTAAATGAACACTTAATGTCTAACAATCTCTGTGAACCTTTTCAATCCGGTTTCAGGGCAAATCACTCTACGGAGACAGCCCTCGCAAAAATGACTAATGATCTACTGCTAACGATGGATTCTGATGCGTCATCTATGTTGCTGCTTCTTGATCTTAGCGCTGCTTTCGATACCGTCGATCATAATATTTTATTAAAGCGTATCAAAACACGTATTGGTATGTCAGACTTAGCCTTGTCGTGGTTTAACTCTTATCTAGGCGACATCATACGCAAATACGGTGTTAGCTTTCATTGCTATGCTGATGACACCCAACTCTACATGCCCCTAAAGCTGACCAACACGCCGGATTGTAGTCAGCTGGAGGCGTGTCTTAATGAAATTAAACAATGGATGTCCGCTAACTTCTTGCAACTCAACACTAAGAAAACGGAAATGCTGATTATCGGTCCTGCTAAACACCGACATTTATTTGATAATACCACCTTAACATTTGACAACCAAACAATTACACAAAGCGACTCAGTAAAGAATCTGGGTATTATCTTCGACCCAACTCTCTCCTTTGAGTCACACATTAAGAGTGTTACTAAAACGGCCTTCTTTCATCTCCGTAATATCGCTAAAATTCGTTCCATTTTGTCCACTAGCGACGCTGAGATCATTATTCATGCGTTCATTACGTCTCGTCTCGATTACTGTAACGTATTATTTTCGGGTCTCCCTATGTCTAGCATTAAAAGATTACAGTTGGTACAAAATGCGGCTGCTAGACTTTTGACAAGAACAAGAAAGTTTGATCATATTACGCCTATACTGGCTCACCTGCACTGGCTTCCTGTGCACTTAAGATGCGACTTTAAGGTTTTACTACTTACGTATAAAATACTACACGGTCTAGCTCCAGCCTATCTTACCGATTGTATTGTACCATATGTCCCGGCAAGAAATCTGCGTTCAAAGAACTCCGGCTTATTAGTGATTCCCAGAGCCCAAAAAAAGTCTGCGGGCTGTAGAGCGTTTTCTATTCGGGCTCCAGCACTATGGAATGCCCTCCCGGTAACAGTTAGAGATGCTACCTCAGTAGAAACATTTAAGTCCCATCTCAAAACTCATTTGTATACTCTAGCCTTTGAATAGCCCCCCTTTTTTAGACCAGTTGATCTGCCGTTTCTTTTCTTTTCTCCTCTGCTCCCCCCTATCCCTTGTGGAGGGGAAGACACACAGATCCGGTGGCCATGGATGGGGTGCTGGCTGTCCGGGGTCGGGACCCGGGGTGGACCGCTCGCCTGTATATTGGTTGGGAACATCTCTGCGCTGCTGACCCGTCTCCGCTCGGGATGGTTTCCTGCTGACCCCACTGTGGACTGGACTCTTACTGTTATGCTGGATCCACTATGGACTGGACTCTCACAATATTATGTTAGACCCACTCGACATCCATTGCATTCGGTCTCCCTAGAGGGGGGGGGTTACCCACATATGCGGTCCTCTCCAAGGTTTCTCATAGTCATTCACATCGACGTCCCACTGGGGTGAGTTTTTCCTTGCCCTTATGTGGGCTATACCGAGGATGTCGTTGTGGCTTGTGCAGCCCTTTGAGACACTTGTGATTTAGGGCTATATAAATAAACATTGATTGATTGATTGATATGGAAACGGGGTTTGTAATATATACAATATATAAAGAAATTCGGACTGGTACTTTTCAGAGGCGATATAGTACCGAATATGATAATACCGGTATACCGTACAACCCTAGTACCGATACACAGCCCTAGCAATAACGGATACTTAAATGAACAATAAAAACCTAATCAATTGGTAAAACAATGTGGTCTTGCACCTGCAATAAAAACCCTATGGAAGCTTAAAAGGTTTGTTATTGAAAGAAGATGTATTAGGGCCTGTCCTAAAACTTCCTGGCGCTTTGTTTAACTGCCGTTTATGTTTGTGTGCCACAGGAAGCTGAGGGGAACACTGCCCAGACCTAAGCAGAAGGGGAGGACTATAGCCGGAAGACGCTCTTTGTTGTTGGCCTGTCCCACAATGATGTCATTTGGTCCCTTTTTTGCTCTGCAGCATTAATACCATCTTTGAACTCTCCAACCATGGACTCAATAGTCACGTCTGATAATGCACGCAAAAGCAAACACCGGTAACATACATCTTTCACTTTCATTCTTTTAGCTGCTGGGAAGGGCTTACCTCAGGGGTGTCAAACTCAAATACAGAGTGGGCCAAAATTTAAAACTGAACAAAGCCGCGGGCCAAGGTTGAACAAATTAACCTTTTAATAGGGACCCAAACAAGTTTAGCATTGAATATTGAACGAGCAAGGTTTATATAACTTTATAGTGACATGCAAAATCGACTTTAAATAATAATAATAATAATAATTAAAAAATATTAATGGCATATCAAATACAATTTAAATAAAATTGAATGCCTCTTTTCTATTTGCAGCCTTCTGAGGTAAATATCAACATTAACTTTTTCCACAGGCTAATAAATTTGAAAATAAAATAACAATGACTAAACCAACCATTCAGGACTTTAAACTGCTCACTTTGCAACACACTGATCTAATCTGATGTGCCCAAGCCAGATACCTGCCATCTTTTCTTGGATGCTAGTTCATGAATGTCGGGGCTCAGGCTTTGAGCTGAGGCAACCTTCATTATCGAACGAAGGTGTTCATCAGTCATTATATCTCGTAGTCCACCCGGACCACAGTCTTGGGGGCGTGCCTTAAAGGCACTGCCTTTAACGTCCTCTACGAGCTGTCGTCACGTCCGCTTTTCATCCATTCTACCAACGTGCCGGCCCAGTCACAAGGTATGTGCGGCTTCTGTACGCACACACACGTGAATACAATGCACACTTGATCAACAGCGATACAGGTTACACTGAGGGTGGCCGTAAAAACAACTTTAAAACTGTTAGAAATATACGCCACACCGTGAATCCACACCAAACAAGAATGACAAACACATTTCGGGAGAACATCCGCACCATAACACAACATAAACACAACAGAACAAATACCCAGAACCCTTTGCAGCACTAACTCTTCCGGGACGCTCTTCCCGTATATTTCTAACAGTGTTAAAGTTGTTTATACGGCCACCCTCAGTGTAACCTGTATCGCTGTTGATCAAGTATGCGTTGCATTCACTTGTGTGTGTGTGCAGAAGACGTACATTATATGTGACTGGGCCAGCACTCGTTGTACTGGATGAAAAGCGGACGTGATGATTTTCGGGAGGGGCACTGAAATTTGGGAGTCTCCCGGGAGGGTCTGCAAGTATGAGAATTAGCGGTGAATGCCGTGTTGCCGCGGCACCGCCGCTGTATATAATCGGTGGGCCAGCTCTAGTGTTAATTTGATATCGCCTCAAGGGTCAAGTGAAATTACACGGCGGGCCAATTTTGGCCCGTGGGCCAGAGTTTGACACCCATGGCTTACCTGATAAACCACATCAGCACTATCAAATACTTCAAAAGAGCTGCACGCGGCATTATTCATAGATCAATTCCGTGCAATACCTGTTGCAACATTGTGAGGATTTTTTTTGTCATCGCCGCTGCTAAAAATAGCAACCAGCCCAAGGGCACGAATACACCGAGGTGGTCAAACCGGTCCGTGACCTCGCAGCTGGCGAGTCCACGGTTGGTAGCCCGAGTGATTTTTGCGCATGTTTGCGTTGATGAAGAGGCAAAGTTGCATTCACGGACTGAAACCCGACAAGAGCGGCACAAAGGCAGGGCGCACTTCCTGTCTCAGAAGAGTCAGGTGCCGCAGGTTTCCTGTTCTATTAATACACGGAATGCGGAAAGAAAAAAATGCATAGTTGACGCTCACACACTCAATATTATCTAGTAATTATATAATATACCAATTAAAGAAAAACACGCAGTGGAGCCTAATGTTTGCTCGCCTATAAAGATTGATAAAGACGGAGCATAGTCTACATGAAAGAAAACCGTAATAGGACTCTCTTTCACTATGACTCAACCTTGTGTTTGCACACCTCCATAAATGTTATGAGTATTACACCATTATATAATCTGTAGCGGGATGATTCATTACTTTATTTCTCATCGGGCAAAGTTCAAAATCTGTGATATCAAAGGAGATTAAACATAAATGAAAGAAAGGCCCTAAAAAATTTGAGATGTCCGATAATATCAGACTGCCGATATTATCGGCCGATAAATGCTTTCAAATGTAATATCGGAAATTATCGGTATCGGTTTCCAAAAGTAAAATGTATGACTTTTTAAAACGCCGCTGTGTACACGGACGTAGGGAGAAGTACAGAGCGCCAATAAACCTTGAAGGCACATAATATCTACGGCTTTTCACACACACACACACACACACACACACACACACACACACACACACACACACACACACACACACACACACACACACACACACACACACACACACACAAGTGAATGCAATACATACTTGGTCAACAGCCATACAGGTCACACTGAGGGTGGCCGTATAAACAACTTTAACACTGTTACAAATATGCGCCACACTGTGAACCCAAACCAAACAAGAATGACAAACACATTTCGAGAGAACATCCACACCGTAACACAACATAAACACAACAAAACAAATACCCAGAACCCCTTGCAGCACTAACTCTTCCGGGACGCTACAATATACCCCCCCGTTGCCCCCTACCCTTCAACCCCGCCCACCTCAACCTACTCATGCTCTCTCAGGGAGAGCATGTCCCAAATTCCAAGCTGCTGTTTTGAGGCGTGTTAAAAAAAATAATGCACTTTGTGACTTCAATAATAAATATGGCAGTGCCATGTTGGCATTTTCTTCCATAACTTGAGTTGATTCATTTTGGAAAAGCTTATTACATTGTTTAATGCATCCAGCGGGGCATCACAACTAAATTACCGTATTTTCCGCACTATAAGGCGCACCGGATTATAAGGCGCACCTTCAATGATTGGCCTATTTTAAAACTTTGTTCATATACAAGGCGCATAGAATAGACGCTACAGTAGAGGCTGGGGTTCCGTTATGCATCCCGTAGTTGCGAGACCTGTTGTGGCTCAATATTGGTCCATATATAAGGCGCACCGGATTATAAGGCGCACTGTCAGCTTTTGAGAAAATTGGAGGTTTTTAGGTGCGCCTTATAGTGTGGAAAATACGGTAAGCATAATAATGTGCTAATTCCACGACTCGGTATCGGTTGATATCGGAATCTGTAATTAAGAGTTGGACAATATCGGAATATCGGCAAAAAAAGCCATTATCGGACATCTCTATAAAAAATACAATAGTGAACCTGAGTAGGATGGCGGAAGCTAGAATCGAACCCAGAACTCTCAAGTTGCTGGCATGGCGTCCCAGCTTGTCCCTGCTATTGACATCATCGGCTGGTGAGCTGCTTTCTCGCCTATAAGCTTGTGAAAGTTTATTCTAGATCATAAATAATTCCTCTCACCTGGATAGTAGAAGGATGAGGACATAATCCAACTAGTTTAGGGGTCGGGAACCTTTTTGGCTGAGAGAGCCATGAAAGCCAAACATTTAAAAAATGCATTTCCGTGAGAGCCATATAATATTTTTTAACACTGAATACAACTAAATGCGTGCATTTTTAAGTAAGACCAACATTTTTAGAGTATAATAAGTCCCTTATTCGTTTTAATAACATTGTTATTCTGAAGCTAACCAATAATAAATAAATACCATTAATGCGACTTCTTGAACAGGTGCGGTAGAAAACGGATGGATGGATTAAAATTAGAGATGTCGGCCGATAAATGCGTTAAAATGTAACATTGGAAATTATCGGTATCGTTTTTTTTTTTAATCGGTATCGGTTTTTTTGTTTTTTGTTTGTTTTTTATTAAATCAACATAAAAAAACACAAGATACACTTAAAATTAGTGCACCAACCCAAAAAACCTCCCTCCCCCATTTACACTCATTCACACTCACTCACACTAAAGTGTTGTTTCTTTCTGTTATTAATATTCTGTTCCTACATTATATATCAATATATATCAATACAGTCTGCAAGGGATACAGTCCGTAAGCACACATGATTGTGCGTGCTGCTGGTCCACTAATAGTACTAACCTTTAACAGTTAATTTTACTAATTTTCATTAATTACTAGTTTCTATGTAACTGTTTTTATATTGTTCTACTTTCTTTTTTATTCAAGAAAATGTTTTTAATTAATTTATCTTATTTTATTAATTTTTTTTTTAAAAGTACCTTATCTTCACCATACCTGGTTGTCCAAATTAGGCATAGTAATGTGTTAATTCCACGACTGTATATATCGGTTGATATCGGTATCGGTTGATATCGGTATCGGTAATTAAAGAGTTGGACAATATCGGAATATCGGAAAAGCCATTATCGGACATCCCTAATTAAAATGCATGAGAATGTTGTATATTTTGAACGTTATTTTTAACACTGTGATTACCAGCGGAATTATTCATTACTTATCGTGTTAGGCAATGTCAGCTAAGATTTATCTGAGAGCCAGATGCAGTCATCAAAAGAGCCACATCTGTCTCGAGAGCCATAGGTTCCCTACCCCTGAACTAGTTGGTCATATTTGGCATCCAATTCAAACCTGGCAATAGCGAGAAAGACACAAAAAGACGCTTGGTTCCACCCCCTTTTTTCTTCTTATGAGGATTATGAGTCGCTCATCATCTAAACGGGAATATATCAACATCCTAACATTCGGCATCCTCATGACAGCAGACATTGTACAGTAAGTGATGTTTTATTATGTTTGTCGGCTCTCATGATGTCTCTCCAGGTTGGGGAGGAGACCCTGCCCCAAGTGGAGGAGTTCAAGTACCTGGGAGTCTTGTTCACGAGTGAGGGAAGAGTCGATCATGAGATCGACTCGGATCGGTGTGGCGTCTTCAATAATGCGGACAATGTATCGATCTGTTGTTGTGAAGAAGGAGCTGAGCCGGAAGGCAAAGCTCTCAATTTACCGGTCGATCTACGTTCCCATCCTCACCTATGGTCATGAGCTTTGGGTTATGACCAAAAGGACAAGATCACGGGTACAAGCGGCCGAAATGAGTTTCCTCCGCCGGGTGGCGAGGCTCTCCCTTAGAGATAGGGTGAGAAGCTCTGCCATCCGGGAGGAGCTCAAAGTAAAGCCGCTGCTCCTCCACATCGAGAGGAGCCAGATGAGGTGGTTCGGGCATCTGGTCAGGATGCCACCCGAAAGCATCCCTATAGGAGGCCACGGGGAAGACCCAGGACACGTTGGGAAGACTATGTCTCCCGGCTGGCCTGGGAACGCCTCGGGATCCCCCCGGAAGAGCTGGATGAAGTGGCTGGGGAGAGGGAAGTCTGGGCTTCTCTGCTTAGGCTGTTGCCCCCGCGACCTGACCTCGGATAAGCGGAAGAAGATGGATGGATGGATGGGCTCTCATGATGTCTGCAGTGAGTAGTAATCATCCATTCATCCATTTTCTACCGCTTATTCCCTTTTTGGGGTCGCGGGGGGCGCTGGAGCCTATCTCAGCTACAAACGGGCGGAAGGCGGGGTACACCCTAGACAAGTCGCCACCTCATCGCAGGAGTAGTAATCAGTGACGTTGAAAAAAGCGAACGTCATGATGCGTTTTTTAAATGAGTGCACCGTCGTATGCGCTTAAAAACTAGCAAAATGTTATTATATTATGAATATGCCTGTGTGGGGGGGCGTGGCCTGCGGACCTGCAGCGAGGCGGAGTGTGCCAGGACCGGCTTCGAGATCAGTGACAGGTGCGTAGATGACACAGCTGTGAGTGTTTGTCTGATCACCTGTCACTCTGTTAAAGGCAGCAGTCGGGAAGGAGAAGAGAGAGTTGTAGTTGTTAAGTTAAGTTAAGTTATTTGTCCTCTGCATTTAACCTATCCCCTTGTTCACCCCTTGGGAGGTGAGGGGAGCAGTGGGCTGGAATAATTTTTGGTGATTTAACCCCCAATTCCAACCCTTGATGCTGAGTGTCAAGCAGGGAGGTAATGGGTCCCATTTGTATAGTCTTTGGTATGACTCGGCCGGGATTTGAACTCACAACCTACCGATCTCAGGGCGGACACTCTAACCACTAGGCCACTGAGTAGGTTGTTGGTGGATGCCGGGCACGGGCGAGAGAGAGAGAGACAAAAAGAGAACTGCTGGAAAGCACCGAAAAAGACTTTGCACGATTTATGAAAATAAACCAGTGTTCACACCCTGAAAAGGAGCTGTCATGTCGGTGATTGGTGGTCCAGAGAACCCAGAGGAGCAAGACCTCCACAGCCTGTTACTAAATTACATACAGTGTCGGCGTTAAAGCACTTTTTGTGTCTTTTTACGCATTGAAATCAGAAAGGACGCGCAATTCCAGAAGCCCGCGCACGCAGATTTATTTATTTATTTTTTACTGCCCAGTTTGCTTGTTTTTTATATTTTTATTTAATCTTTTACCGCTTCCCGCCGGTGTTTTGTTTTGGTTATATTTGCCGGGGTCAAATTTACGTCCTCGTTTATTGCGTTTTTATTGGTCGTAAATTTTGATTCGCCGAAAGTGTTATCAATAACAAATACTGCCTCAGTTTGCACCGGGACAACGTTACGGCGAGGGGCTGTCAAAAGAAAGACTTGTAAAGGTGAGTGTAAAGTCAACCTTTTTAACTTCATCCTGTGCCAAGTTTCCAGTAAATGACTTGTTTTAGTCTTAGCAAGTCCATGGAAACTTCACTTTTATCTCCCGCTGAAGCGACATAGTTCGAGAATGGAGACAGGCTAGCTGTTAGCTTCAAGCTAACCAGCCCCCGAGCGGACTCCTCCACCCCAAAAAAACACTTTGCAGGTCAACCTTTTTAACTTCATCCTGTGCCAAGTTTCCAGTAAATTACTTGTTTTAGTCTTAGCGAGTCCATGGAAACTTCACTTTTATCTCCCGCTGAAGCGATATCGTTCGAGGATAGAGACAGGCTAGCTGTTAGCTTCAAGCTAACCAGCCCCCGAGCAGACTCCTCCACCCCAAAAACACACTTTGCAGGTCAACAAACGGGGAAAATATGTGCCTTTTGAAGTGTTAATGTGCGAGGAGTGTTCAAAAGGAGACTCTTGGAGAAGTGGCTGACAAGTTAGCGAGTGTCTCCCGCATCGCTGACATCATCACGGTCATTGTTCGAATGACGCAGAGATGCTGACTGTGCGTTATGATCAACGCGCATGCGTCGCCAGGCTCTGCTTTTTAGCGATAGACTTATCAGATTTAATTTTTTTATATCTATTGCAGAGTGGCCCGGAGGCCATTTGCAGCCCGCAGCTAATGTTTTAAAGGCCCACGGCACATTCTCAAAATACTATTAAAATAAACAAAAACATAACAAAAGTGAAATAAAAAAAGCTTACAGGTGAAATGTCATTTAGAAAAAGTTGCAATGTTGACAAAGCTGTTTTTTTTTTTCTTTGAAACTGTCATTGCTCAAAACATAATATTGAATCAAAATTAGGGATGTCCGATAATGGCTTTTTTGCCGATATCCGATATTGTCTAACTCTTAATTACCGATTCCGATATCAACCGATACCGATATATATACAGTCGTGGAATTAACACATTATTATGCCTAATTTTGTTGTGATGCCCCGCTGGATGCATTAAACAATGTAACTTTACCATGAATTGATTAACTTAAACAAGTTGAAAAACTTAATTGGGTGTTACCATTTAGTGGTCAATTGTACGGAATATGCACTGTACTGTGCAATCTACTAATAAAAGTTTTAGTCAATCAATCAAAAACAAGGTTTTCCAAAATAAGAGAACAACTTTAACTCCAGTTATGGAAAAAAGTGCAGGTGGTAGCAGTGGTGTATATTGTAGCGTCCCGGAAGAGTTAGTGCTGCAAGGGGTTCTGGGTATTTGTTCTGTTGTGTTTATGTTGTGTTACGGTGCGGATGTTCTCCCGAAATGTGTTTGTCATTCTTGTTTGGTGTGGGTTCACAGTGTGGCGCATATTTGTAACTGTGTTAAAGTTGTTTATACGGCTACCCTCAGAGTGACCTGTATGGCTGTTGATGCCTTGCATTCACTTGTGTGTGTGAAAAGCTGTAGATATTATGTGGCTGGGCCGGCACATAAAGGCAGTGCCTTCAATGGTTATTGGCGTTCTGTACTTCTCCCTACGTCCGTGTACACAGCGGCGTTTTTAAAAAGTCATCAATTTTACTTTTTGAAACCGATACCGATAATGTCCGATATTACAATTTAAAGCATTTATCGGCATCCCTAATGGAATTCAATGTTTTTATGAATTATTGACCTATGCAAGGCTCCGATTACCTCACATGAAATATTCCACTTTGAAAATATGTTGTGGAATATTTTGCATATTTTGTGAATTTGCCATTAAAAAAAACATAGTTTTCTTTGACAAAAAAGGCCAGAAAACAAACAAAAAACCTTAGAATTGACGGATAGATCTAGAGATGTAAGCGTTAATTAAATAATGTAAGTATGCCCTGGCACACGATTGACCGAAGCAAAAACGTTTTACACTTTTATACTGAAATAAATACACCTACAACTTATTAAATACAAATATAGAAAAAACTATGGTTACAAAAAAGTGGGACCCCAAAAATGTACTGTGGGAACCCATTTTTACGACTTGATGAACATTTCTTGAAAATTTCCAGCGCCAACACTGACGTATACACTTGCAGCATACATATGGGGCGCCGTGGCTCGGTTGATATACCCGCCGCGCAAGCAACCGTAGGGTTCCAGGTTTGATTCCTGCTTCTGCCATCCTCATCACCGCCGTTGTGTCCTTAGGCAAGACACTTAACCCACTGGCTCCCAGTGCCAACCACACTGGTTTAAATGTAACTTAAAGGCCTACTGAAACCCACTACTACCGACCACGCAGTCTGATAGTTTATATATCAATGATGAAAACTTAACATTGCAACACATGCCAAAAATTTCGCACGGAATATCCTGCTGAAAACGTCTCGATATGATGACGCCTGCGCGTGATGTCACGGATTGTAGAGGACATTTTGGGACAGCATGGTGGCCAGCTATTAAGTCGTCTGTTTTCATCGCAAAATTCCACAGTATTCTGGACATCTGTGTTGGTGAATCTTTTGCAATTTGTTCAATGAACAATGGAGACAGCAAAGAAGAAAGCTGTAGGTGGGAAGCGGTGTATTGCGGCAGGTGTTGTGCTGGATAACGCACCCCCGCCGTAGAATGCACCCCCTGACTGTTGTGCCGGATAACACAGCCGGTGTTTCATTGTTTACATTCCCGGAAGATGACTGTCAAGCTTTACCATTGGCCTGTGGAGAACTGGGACAACAGAGACTCTTACCAGGAGGACTTTGAGTTGGATGCGCAGACGCGGTACCGTGAGTACGCATGCAGCTGCGGCTTCCAAACATTTGATCGCTTGCCCGTACGTGCGTGCCGCTATGTGCATGTCACGTACGTAACTTTGGGGACTTTGGGGAAATATATGTGCTGTATGAACTTTGGGGTGGTGAACGGTACTTTGGGCTGTGGGATTGAGTGTGTTGTGCAGGTGTTTGAGTTGTATTGGCGGGTTATATGGACGGGAGAGGGGAGGTGTTTGTTATGCGGGATTAATTTGTGGCATATTAAATATAAGCCTGGTTGTGTTGTGGCTAATAGAGTATATATATGTCTTGTGTTTATTTACTGTTTTAGTCATTCCCAGCTGAATATCAGGTCCCACCCGCCTCTCACAGCATCTTCCCTATCTGAATCGCTCCCACTGCCCTCTAGTCCTTCACTCTCACTTTCCTCATCCACGAATCTTTCATCCTCGCTCAAATTAAAGGAGAAATCGTCGCTTTCTCGGTCCGAATCGTTCTCGCTGCTGGTGGCCATGATTGTAAACAATGTGCAGATGTGAGGAGCTCCACAACCTGTGACGTCACGCGCATATCGTCTGCTACTTCCGGTACAGGCAAGGCTTTTTTATCAGCGACCAAAAGTTGCGAACTTTATCGTCGATGTTCTCTACTAAATCCTTTCAGCAAAAATATGGCAAGCACTTTTATGGAAAGCACTTTGAGTCACTAGAGAAAAAGCGCTATATAAATATAATTCACTTCACTTCACATACAAAATGTTAAATGAAGTGTTTGGATATTTTCTAAGCGCTTTATAGGCAAAATAGAGCAACTCACGTAGGCTCCATTGTTAGTAGTCGTTCCATCGCATTTATTTGCTCGCATTAAAAACATGTGTGCTTGTCTTACATAAGGATTGTGAATGATAGGTAAAATTCCCCCCCCAAAAAGTGCATTAGCACGCCCCTAAAATAAGGCTAACGTGATTACATCAGCCTTTTCCAGCCATCCCTTTCCTTTGAAGTTGCTCACACACACACAAACACACACCATTAACATGTTTGTTGCATATTTTGCCGCTGTGTTGAAATTCCAAATGCGTTTGTCCCTGTTATGGCAACATCTCTGAAAACAAAACAAAACAAATGGACAAAAGAGTCTGTTGTGGACTTGGGCTGTTGACACAATCCTGTTTCTTGTTTATTTGTACGTATAACACTACCAATGACTATTTAAAGAATGTGCCATACCAAGCTGTTGTGTGTGTGACTGAATGCATGTCCTAAAACAGCATTCATTATGTTGCATGCATCAGCTGACTTGAGTGTAGGGGGCGTAAACATGCAGGGAATATCGATTGTTCCCAGATTAATACATTAATCATTAATTGGATGTTCCAGTAAAATGTGGCGGCAGCACAAGGATCACATGCTCAAGACTCGACGAAATGCTGTCGGAGCACTCAATCCACCGTGGGGTTGAATCCGGGATGCGACGATTAACCAATTTTACTATTAACCGTGATTAAAAATGTCACGGTTATCTACCGTATTTTTCGGAGTATAAATCGCACCGGAGTATAAATCGCACCTGCCGAAAATGCATAATAAAAAAGGAAAAAAACATATATAAGTCGCACTGGAGCCCGGCCAAACTATGAAAAAAACTGCGACTTATAGTCCGAACAATACGGTAATCGCAAAAGCTCCACTGCAGCGTGTGTTTCAGTCCACCTCACTCGCTATAAACAGACATTATTCTGGAACGTTATTTTTCCGCAAAACCTGCACGGAACAAAAACAAAGTTACCCCACACACGCGGACTCCTCTTCCTCCTATCCGGGAAATCGCAAAAAGCCGCTGCCTGACCAGGGCTCAGAAAATCTGCAGAGACTCCTCACACCCCCACCAAGGACAGTTTTCACTGCTGGACTCTAGAAAGAGGTTCCGCAGCCTCCATAGCAGAACCTCCAGGTTCTGTAACAGCTTCTTCTCCAGGCCATAAGACTAGAGATGTTCGATAATATCGGCCGATAAATGCTTTAAAATGTAATATCGGAAATTATCGGTATCGGTTTCAACCTCCCGATTTTCCCGGGAGACTCCCGAATTTCAGTGCCCCTCCCGAAAATCTCCCGGGGCAACCCTACTCCCGAGTTCCACCTGGACAACATTATTGGGGGCGTGCCTTAAAGGCACTGCCTTTAGCGTCCTCTACAACCTGTCGTCACGTCCGCTTTTCCTCCATACAAACAGCGTGCCGGCCCAGTCACATAATATATGCGGCTTTTACACACACATACACAAGTGAATGCAATTCATACTTGCTCAACAGCCATACAGGTCACACTGAGGGTGGCCGTATAAACAACTTTAACACTGTTACAAATATGCGCCACACTGTGAACCCACACCAAACAAGAATGACAAACACATTTTGGGAGAACATCCTCACCGTAACACAACATAAACACAACAGAACAAATACCCAGAATCCCTTCCGGGACGCTACAATATATACACCCCCCCAACCCCCTCACCACCAAACCCCGCTCCCCCGCACCCCCAACCCCGCCCACCTCAACCAGCAATGCATCTTCAGAGAGGGTGCTCAGCATGGTTAGAAAGATATTGACAGAGAATATGAATGGAATGAATGAATGGGTTATACTTGTATAGCGCTTTTCTACCTTCAAGGTACTCAAAGCGCTTTGACAGTATTTCCACATTCACCCATTCACACACACATTCACACACTGATGGCGGGAGCTGCCATGCAAGGCGCTAACCAGCAGCCATCAGGAGCAAGGGGTGAAGTGTCTTGCCCAAGGACACAACGGACGTGACTAGGATGGTAGAAGGTGGGGATTGAACCCCAGTAATAGAACGAGGATGGACAATTCAATCCTAAACTCACTCCTTTCCTGCAAATTAAATTGCACAGATGCTGCCCATACCTATGCTCCTTCAAAGGCTGTGCTACTGGCTGCAAAACATTGCACTTTCAAATACAACAATGAGTAGAGGAGTGTTATGTGTGTATATGTGTAAATAAATGAACACTGAAATTCAAGTATTTATTTCATTTATATATATATATATATATATATATATATATATATATATATATATATATATATATATATATATATATATATATATATATATATATATATATATATATATATATAAAATAAATACTTGAATGTTAGTCAATTCTAGCTATGAATATACTCCTTAACCCCCCTCACCCGGATGTTAGGTGTAGATCCACCAATTGCGTTTGTTTACATTTTGACGCCGGTGAGCTATTGTGTGTAGCATGTTTAGCTATTTCTCGTCCTGCAGGGATGATACTTGTAAGAAACGTACTTTATTTGTCGCCATGGAGGCGAGGATTAGTGATTTGGAAGTAGCTAAAACACTGCCGACTGCGGCTGGACGTTATCCGCTAGCTAGCTAGACATGTCTTAAAGCACCTCTTCCTGAGGGCGTTTCAGTGTTATAACTTCACCTTCATCGTTAAGCCAAAATGCGTCCGTTCTCCCTTTTCCGTCTGCACACATTGTCTGTTTGTAAGTACTCCGTGATTATGCACTGCCGAACATGCTCGTCTACTCGTAAACCAGCAATGACACGACGTGACGACGACATTGGTGCGGCGGACCGGTACTTTTTAGAGGCGGTATAGTACCGAATATGATTCATTAGTATCGCGGTACTATACTAATACCGGTATACCGTACAACCCTAGTACCCACATGAGTAACATTTTCCCCTGGGGGATTAATAAAGTAAATTTTAGTCTTACATTAATAATACAATTAAAACAAATTTCTTAAAGGGAAACATTATCACCAGACCTATGTAAGCGTCAATATATACCTTGATGTTGCAGAAAAAAGACCATATATTTTTTTAACCGATTTCCTAACTCTAAATGGGTGAATTTTGGCGAATTAAACGCCTTTCTAATATTCGCTCTTGGAGCGATGACGTCACAACGTGACGTCGCATCGGGAAGCAATCCGCCATTTTCTCAAACACCGAGTCACATCAGCTCTGTTATTTTCCGTTTTTTCGACTGTTTTCCGTACCTTGGAGACATCATGCCTCGTCGGTGTGTTGTCGGAGGGTGTAACAACACGAACAGGGACGGATTCAAGTTGCACCAGTGGCCCAAAGATGCGAAAGTGGCAAGAAATTGGACGTTTGTTCCGCACACTTTACCGACGAAAGCTATGCTACGACAGAGATGGCAAGAATGTGTGGATATCCTGCGACACTCAAAGCAGATGCATTTCCAACGATAAAGTCAAAGAAATCTGCCGCAGACCCCCATTGAATCTGCCGGAGTGTGTGAGCAATTCAGGGACAAAGGACCTCGGTAGCACGGCAAGCAATGGCGGCAGTTTGTTCCCGC
The DNA here is from genome assembly GCF_033978685.3 of Nerophis lumbriciformis. NCBI lineage: Eukaryota > Metazoa > Chordata > Actinopteri > Syngnathiformes > Syngnathidae > Nerophis > Nerophis lumbriciformis. Next base: position 25,179,904 of record NC_084559.2, read on the forward strand.
AGACGAGCGAGCTCAACCCCCTGGATGTCTTGGCTCACACCGTCCCGAAGATGATCAAGAGAAGAATATTGACCCTAGCTTCCCTGGCCTGCTGACATGAGGGTATGTCTACAGAATATATTAATTGATGAAAATTGGGCTGTCTGCACTCTCAAAGTGCATGTTGTTGCCAAATGTATTTCATATGCTGTAAACCTAGTTCATAGTTGTTAGTTTCCTTTAATGCCAAACAAACACATACCAATCGTTGGTTAGAAGGCGATTGCCGAATTCGTCCTCGCTTTCTCCCGTGTCGCTGGCTGTCGTGTCGTTTTCGTCGGTTTCGCTTGCATACGGTTCAAACCGATATGGCTCAATAGCTTCAGTTTCTTCTTCAATTTCGTTTTCGCTACCTGCCTCCACACTACAACCATCCGTTTCAATACATTCGTAATCTGTTGAATCGCTTAAGCCGCTGAAATCCGAGTCTGAATCCGAGCTAATGTCGCTATAGCTTGCTGTTCTTTCCGCCATGTTTGTTTGTGTTGGCTTCACTATGTGACGTCACAGGAAAATGGACGGGTGGTTAAAATCAGGCACTTTGAAGCTTTTTTTAGGGATATTGCGTGATGGGTAAAATTTTGAAAAAAACTTCGAAAAATATAATAAGCCACTGGGAACTGATTTTTAATGGTTTTAACAATTCTGAAATTGTGATAATGTTCCCCTTTAATGTATTTATCATTAGTCGAATTTTTGGTTT
>NC_084559.2:25185645-25228145 GCF_033978685.3 Nerophis lumbriciformis
AAAAAGTCTGCGGGCTATAGAGCGTTTTCTATTCGGGCTCCAGTACTATGGAATGCCCTCCCGGTAACAATTAGAGATGCTACCTCAGTAGAAGCATTTAAGTCCCATTTTAAAACTCATTTGTATACTCTAGCCTTTAAATAGACCCCCCTTTTAGACCAGTTGATCTGCCGTTTCTTTTCTTTTCTCCTCTGCTCCCCTCTTCCTTGTGGAAAGGGGGGGGGGGCACAGGTCCGGTGGCCATGGATGAAGTGCTGGCTGTCCAGAGTCGGGTGGAAACTTTACACTAGACTTCAGGCAACGTGGATCCTGTGGATCTGGGACCTCGATTTCCAAAGGAAATGCAAAATTTGCATGGTTGGGTGATGGTTTGGGGTGCCATGTCATCTGCTGGTGTCGGTCCACTCTGTTTCCTGAGATCCAGGGTCAACGCAGCCGTCTACCAGCAAGTTTTAGAGCACTTCATGCTTCCTGCTGCTGACCTGCTCTATGGAGATGGAGATTTCAAGTTCCAACAGGACTTGGCGCCTGCACACAGCGCAAAATCTACCCGTGCCTGGTTTACGGACCATGGTATTTCTGTTCTAAATTGGCCCGCCAACTCCCCTGACCTTAGCCCCATAGAAAATCTGTGGGGTATTGTGAAAAGGAAGATGCAGAATGCCAGACCCAAAAACGCAGAAGAGTTGAAGGCCACTATCAGAGCAACCTGGGCTCTCATAACACCTGAGCAGTGCCAGAAACTCATCGACTCCATGCCACGCCGCATTAACACAGTAATTGAGGCAAAAGGAGCTCCAACCAAGTATTGAGTATTGCACATGCTCATATTTTTCATTTTAATACTTTTCAGTTGGCCAACATTTCTAAAAATCCCTTTTTTGTATTAGCCTTAAGTAATATTCTAATTTTGTGACACACGGAATTTTGGATTTTCATTTGTTGCCACTTCAAATCATCAAAATTAAATGAAATAAACATTTGAATGCATCAGTCTGTGTGCAATGAATAAATATAATGTACAAGTTACACCTTTTGAATGCAATTACTGAAATAAATCAAGTTTTTCAAAATATTCTAATTTACTGGCTTTTACCTGTATATATATATATATATATATATATATATATATATATATATATATATATATATATATATATATATATATATATATATATATATATATATATCCCATTTTATTTTTATATATATATATATATATATATATATATATATATATATATATATATATATATATATATATATATATATAGCCTATTATTTACGCACTAATGACTAGGGATACCAAAATTTCCGTCACCGAGAAAACTTTAATCAACTGTAAGCAAGACGCACGCGATTGTCTGTAGCATCGGCCGTAAGACTGAAGCGCTGACCTAAAAGCAGCTCTGCACTATGGAGGGACATTAGCCGCTAGCTCACTAGCAAGGACGCTACAATGCGTTGAGAACGCGTTTGTTCACTTGTCGCCTGCCAGATTTGCAGTACACAGCTAAAATGTGTCAACATTAGAGATGTCCGATAATATCGGACTGCCGATATTATCGGCCGATTAATGCTTTAAAATGTAATATCGGAAATTATCGGTATCGGTTTCAAAATTATCGGTATCGGTTTCAAAAAGTAAACTTTATGAGTTTTTAAAACGCCGCTGTGTACACGGACGTAGGGAGAAGTACAGAGCGCCAATAAACCTCAAAGGCACTGCCTTTGCGTGCCGGCCCATTCACATAATATCTATGGCCTTTCACACACACAAGTGAATGCAAGGCATACTTGGTCAACAGCCATACAGGTCACACTGAGGGTGGCCGTATAAACAACTTTAACACTGTTACAAATATGCGCCACACTGTGAACCCACGACCAAACAAGAATGACAAACACATTTCGGGAGAACATCCGCACCGTAACACAACATAAACACAACAGAACAAATACCCAGAACCCCTTGCAGCACTAACTCTTCCGGGACGGTACAATATACACTCCCCGCTACCCCCTACCCCTAAACCCCGCCCTCCCCCAACCCCGCCCACCTCACCCTCCTCATGCTCTCTCAGGGAGAGCATGTCCCAAATTCCAAGCTGTGGTTTTGAGGCATGCTAAAAAAAATAATGCATTTTGTGACTTCAATAATAAATATGGCAGTGCCATGTTGGCATTTGTTTTCCATAACTTGAGTTGATTTATTTTGGAAAACCTTGTTACATTGTTTAATGCATCCAGCGGGGCATCACAACAAAATGAGGCATAATAATGTGTTAATTCCACGACTGTATATATCGGTATCGGTTGATATCGGAATCGGTAATTAAGAGTTGGACAATATCGTAATATCGGATATCGGCAAAAAAGCCATTATCAGACATCTCTAGTCAACATGCATTATCACGCTATAACGATACTATTACAAGTTCTAACGTTGGTCCAATGTATAGACTTAATATTGTATATTGTTTAAATGGTGCAACCCTATTTTGCACATTTAATGTCAATGAGAATGTGGTTAGCACCGCTGACAGCAGCTCCCCCATTCTGGTTGAGACTTGTTGAGCAGCAACTTCCCCTGATGTCGAGGCTTGAGAACTGTGTGTGTTGAAAGCATGCATACGGACAAATACCTCACGGCTCTTATCTTGTTTTCCTGATATCGCACATGACCCCGTCACCCTTTAGCTGGGCTCCAATGTTTTCCACTCGAGAGGGGGAAAAAGTGACAGAATTGTTTTTCAGTACACAGCTGAATTCAATCGGTGCGATCAAATGACTGCTACGATCACGTTGTGCATTATGTCAGGCTTTTATGTTCTGGGTTTAGCACATCAAGCGTCATTTAAAGCACGGTTGTCAAACTCAAGGTCCAGGGGCCACATCATTGGATGTGGCTCACGAGAGCTTTGAAAAATTGTGCGTTAAAATGCATCTTTTGTACTAAATGTATTCATTTTTTCCATTTTGACAGAAAAAATGCATGTACTGCATGCAGTTGCTGATATTTTTTTAACTTTAATATCATCTAATTATGCAACAAATATGATCATAGATTGAACAAAATTTAAATAAAACACATAAATATCTACTTGACTTATAGCATCCATCAAATTGTACAGGATAAGAATGACAATAGATTGGCAGCTCAGTCGCCAGAATCTTACTGTAAAATACACTGTGCATTTTACAGTAAAAGTCTGACAACAAAGGTGCCAGTATTTGACCTCAAATGCTACAGATTAACTTTTTACAGTGTACGTAAAATATATATATAATAATAAAACGCTCAGGCAATTGCATACAGTAAACATTGGTAATCGGTAATCATGATTTCAATATTGGTAACAATAATGTTATTTATTACTTTGGCCATAATTGGCAGCCCTAGATCTCATACCTAAACACTATTTTTATCTATATGGACAAAAAGTACAGTTACGTCTTATGGCCATCAGGTGCCATCTTTCAAAACTATATATATATATATATATATATATATATATATATATATATATATATATATATATATACACATATACACACACACACACACACACATATATATACACATATATAAACTTATATATATATATGTATATATGTATATATATACATATATATGTATATATATGTATATATATATATACATATATACATATATATACACACACACACATATATATATACACATATATAAACGTATATATATATATATATATATATATATATATATATATATATATATATATATATATGTATATATGTATATATACATATATATATATACATATATACATATATATACACACATATATATAAAAGCGTTATAAAAATAGTATATACACATATATATATACGTGTATATATATGTGTGTATATATATGTATATGTATATGTATATATCTATGTATATAAATATATACATAGATATATACGTATATATATACATATACATATATATATATAAATGATAAATGATAAATGGGTTGTACTTGTATAGCGCTTTTCTACCTTCAAGGTACTCAAAGCGCTTTGACACTACTTCCACATTTACCCATTCACACACACATTCACACACTGATGGAGGGAGCTGCCATGCAAGGCGCTACCAGCACCCATCAGGAGCAAGGGTGAAGTGTCTTGCTCAGGACACAACGGACATGACGAGGTTGGTACTAGGTGGGGATTGAACCAGGGACCCTCGGGTTGCGCACGGCCACTCTCCCACTGCGCCACGCCGTCCCTATATATATATATATATGTATATATATATATATGTATATATATACATATATACACATATACACATATATAGATACATTATATATATATATACATACGTATATACATATATATATATATGTATGTATATATATATATGTGTGTATATATGTATGTATATATATATATAATGTATCTATATATGTGTATATATGTATATATATACATACATACATACATACATACATATATATATATATATATATATATATGTATGTATATATATATATATACATATATATATATATATATATATATATATATATATATATATATATATATATATATATATATATATATATATATATATATATATATACACATGCTTCGGAGCCCCTACCTCAAAAGAAAACAATGTTTTCCTTGGTGCCCTTCTAACTTGCCTTGGTGCCCTAAAATATGAGCCCTCCTTTAAGGCAACACTTGCCTTGACCTTAAAAAGTAAACATTCGAGGCCTGGTATTCAACGGGACTCGAAGCTGGGACGTCGGCGGCTTGATACTCTGAGACTTCCTTGGACAAATGTGAAAAAAAGGAGGCGGTACGCGAGTAAAACAAAGGTAAACCACATCAAATGTTCACGTTTTACTTTATTTCATGATGTAAAAGTAGTCAGTGACATGCCATTTCTGTAGTTATTAGCCTCAACCCGAGTACGGTAATTCCAACAAGCTATCGCTAAATCCGATGTGTTTGTGTTATTGCCGTGGGATAAACACTGACATTTAGTCATTATATATTCTTATTTACAGCTGAAAGGGACCAAAAGGAAGCGCCTGTCCCTGAGTTGAATTGAATGAATTCACCATTTACTGAGGGAACAACTTTCTGACTGTTGGACACTGATGACAAAAGCCTGACTATTTGATACACTTTGTTTTTAAATCATATTGTTTTGTATGTTATTGCTTTGTATTTAATTTACTTATACTATAATAAAATAAATTTGACCTAATATTGTCTGTTCATTTACGCGGTGTCAGTGTAAATATAGTAAAACACTCCTCCATGCGTCAGACTGATTTGTATCAACTACCCTGAACTGTGAATACGGTGGAAACACAAACCACACACTTTTACAGGAATCTTTAGTTCCTGGAACTAGAGGTTCCAGGAACCTAAAGTTACTGGCCTTTTTGGTGGAAAAGGGCCTATTATTATAGTTTATGTGCATGTAGTACACCCGCAGCTGCTGAAACCGATGCAAAAAAATCACCGCTTTTGCAGTTCCTAAACACGCATGCAAATGGCAATTATCGAGGCTGGCAAAGTTATAGTCCGAAAAATACGGTATTAGTTTCACGTTTGAAGTTAATTACTGACATGAATGGAATTGTACACAGTATTCTAATTGTATGAGTTTCACCTGTACAATATAATGACTGAGTGTAAATGTGGTTGGAGGAAACCAATGCAACTTTTCTCTGACTACAACCGAACATTCACCTACCGAAGGAGCATCTATGTGGCATATTGTTGCAAGCTTTTGACCACAAACTTAACTCACTGCTCGCTGACATTTGTCGTTCCTGGCCAAGTGGTGCTGACGCGGTGAAAGCTGATGGCAGACGTGAACCTGAGCCATTACTGCCCGCCTCCAAACCAGTCAGTATATGTCTCCGGCATTCATTTCAATTTAACGGGTACCCTATTTTTCGGACTATAAGTCGCAGTTTTTTTCATAGTTTATGAAAGTTGCCTAATGTTTTTTTCCTTCTTTATTATGCATTTTCGGCAGGTGCGACTTATACTCCGGTGCGACTTATACTCCGAAAAATACGGTAATAGCACTAACATTATAGACGGCGAGGTGGTATTTACGTCAGATGGCTTCTGCTGCCTGGGATGGGATTGGCACGGTTCATTCGATGCTGCGTGTTGAAATGTTTCAGCATATTGCTCCTATGTCCCCCTCTTCAAGAAATAGCAACCTTGGATTTATTAAAAGTAGTCTTTTTTTTAGTAAAATGTCAGGAAACTTCGGTGCGCGCCGCGATGTTGCTGACGACACTGCGTAGTGACGTCATCCCCACCCGGAATAACCGTTAAGACTAGAGATGTCCGATAATATCGGACTGCCGATATTATCGGCCAATAAATGCTTTAAAATGTGATATCGGAAATTATCGGTATCCGTTTCAAAAAGTAAAATGTATGACTTTTTAAAACGCCGCTGTGTACATGGACGTAGGAAGAAGTACAGAGCGCCAATAAACCTTAAAGGCACTGCCTTTGCGTGCCGGCCCAATCACATAATATCTACGGCTTTTCACACACACACACAAGTGAATGCAAGGCATACTTGGTCAACAGCCATACAGGTCACACTGAGGGTGGCCGTGTAAACAACTTTAACACTGTTACAAATATGCGCCACACTGTGAACCCACACCAAACAAGAATGACAAACACATTTCGGGAGAACATCCGCACCGTAACACAACATAAACACAACAGAACAAATATCCAGAACCCCTTGCAGAACTAACTCTTCCGGGACGCTACAATATACACCCCCCCCCCGCCCACCTCAGCCTCCTAGCCTCCTCATGCTCATGTCCCAAATTCCAAGTTGCTGTTTTGAGGCATGTTAAAACAAATAATGCACTTTGTGACTTCAATAATAAATATGGCAGTGCCATGTTGGCATTTTTTCCCATAACTTGAGTTGATTTATTTTGGAAAACCTCGGCGGGGCATCACAACAAAATTAGGCAAAATAATGTGTTAAAGGGGAACATTATCACAATTACAGAAGGGTTAAAACCATTAAAAATCAGTTCACAGTGGCTTATTTTATTTTTCGAAGTTTTTTTCAAAATTTTACCCATCACGCAATATCCCTAAAAAAGTGCCTGATTTTAACCATCGTTATATACACCCGTCCATTTTCCTGTGACGTCACACAGTGATGCCAATACAAACAAACATGGAGCATAGAACAGCAAGGTATAGCGACATTAGCTCGGATTCAGACTCGGATTTCAGCGGCTTAAGCGATTCAACAGATTACGCATGTATTGAAACGGATGGTTGTAGTGTGGAGGCGGGTAGCGAAAACAAAATTGAAGAAGAAACTGAAGCTATTGAGCCATATCGGTTTGAACCGTATGCAAGCGAAAACGACGAAAACGACACGACAGCCAGCGACACGGGAGAAAGCGAGGACGAATTCGGCGATCGCCTTCTAACCAACGATTGGTATGTGTTTGTTTGGCATTAAAGGAAACTAACAACTATGAACTAGGTTTACAGCATATGAAATACATTTGGCAACAACATGCACTTTGAGGGTGCAGACAGCCCAATTTTCATCAATTAATATATTCTGTAGACATACCCTCATCCGCGCTCTTTTCCTGAAAGCTGATCTGTCCAGTCCAGTTGGAAATGCATCTGCTTTGAGTGTCGCAGGATATCCACACATTCTTGCCATTTCTGTCGCAGCATAGCTTTCGTCGGTAAAGTGTGCGGAACAAACGTCCAATTTCTTGCCACTTTCGCATCTTTGGGCCACTGGTGCAACTTGAATCCGTCCCTGTTCGTGTTGTTACACCCTCCGACAACACACCGACGAGGCATGTCTCCAAGGTACGGAAAACAGTCGAAAAAACGGAAAATAACAGAGCTGATTTGACTCGGTGTTTGTAATGTGTTTGAGAAAATGTTGTGACGTCATCGCTCCGAGAGCGAATAATAGAAAGGCGTTTAATTCGCCAAAATTCACCCATTTAGAGTTCGGAAATCGGTTAAAAAAATATATGGTCTTTTTTCTGCAACATCAAGGTATATGTTGACGCTTACATAGGTCTGGTGATAATGCTCCCCTTTAATGCCACGACTTTATATATCGGCATCGGTTGATATCGGAATCGGTAATTAAGAGTTGGACAATATCGGAATATCGGCAAAAAAGCCATTATCGGACATCTCTACTCATAAGTTTAAGGTTTCACCGCCTTACGCCCGAATGCAGCTGAGATAGGCTCCAGCACCCCCGCGACCCCAAAAGGGACAAGCGGTAGGAAATGGATGGATGGATGTATTATTGGATCTGGTCACTCAACATCCAAAACGGAAACCCAAGCAGAGAGAGGAGAATGCCAGCAAGAGTGGAATGCAGCGTAGTAGCCCCAACTTAATAGTCCCGTTCTGTTACCATAATTTAGTGAGGCCATCTGGATGCAGCACCGCAGTACCCCCCTCCCCCCCTCCCTTACTCCCATTCATTTCAACAGCTGATGACGTTCGCTGGTTTTGGAATCTACAACCGCCGCCAGAAGGACTTGTGAATGGGGACGCATTCCGTCAGATAAGACAGTGGTTACGTTTGAAGGCAGGAAATCACCCTGCGTCTGCTGACAGCTTACGCACAGGCGGCTCATAGAATGTGAGCTCCCATGAAATAGGCATGTCCAAGCAGATCTCACTGTCACACACTTTGCTTTACAGTTACGTCAGGTCTGAATACGTTTCTTTCACCCCCTGCACCCAGTTCTTCGGCGAAGGCGTACAGCGAGGGCATTGTCGGAGCACCGGCGGTGGCAGTCAAATGATGCACAGATGACCACCATGGGAGATCAGGGGGTTTGCCTAACCACGCCCTCTGCTCATCCATAAAGTTTCCCCCTTTGCAGGGATGGGAGAGCGGCTCCACAGGAAGATGGAGATCGGATGGCAGTCGCCCACTCAGTTTGTTATGCAACAATCAATCTGATTAGATAGCTTATGGGCTGCAACTAACCGATCGAGAGAGAAAGAGAGAGAGGACAATGCCATTCTGCATTTTATGTAAGACAGTGGTCAGTCGTGATTGCTTTGTTTTTTTTCCTGCCGGTGTGTGGGCAACTGGAAATAGCAAATGAGTCATATTTTTCTTCTGAATCGTATTAAAAATCAGTGGTAAAATTTCAAACCTGTTCACACACTCATCTAGAAGCAGTGGCACGCAAACTTTTTCCACCGAGTACCACCTCAAAAAACACTTGGCTCTCCGAGTGCCAACATAATGACCAACATATAAAATACAGTATCATAGTAGCATACAAACCCCGTTTCCATATGAGTTGGGAAATTGTGTTAGATGTAAATATAAACGGAATACAATGATTTGCAAATCATTTTCAACCCATATTCAATTGAATATGCTACAAAGACATCATATTTGATGTTCAAACTGATAAACTTTTTTTTTTTTGCGTGACACGTGACAAAGAAGTTGGGAAAGGTGGCAATAAATACTGATAAAGTTGAGGAATGCTCTTCAAACACTTATTTGGAACATCCCACAGGTGAACAGGCAAATTGGGAACAGGTGGGTGCCATGATTGGGTATAAAAGTAGATTCCATGAAATACTCAGTCTTTCACAAACAAGGATGGGGCGAGGGTCACCACTTTGTCAACAAATGCGTGAGCAAATTGTTGAACAGTTTAAGAAAAACCTTTCTCAACCAGCTATTGCAAAGAATTTAGGGATTTCACCATTTACGGTCCGTAATATCATCAAAGGGTTCAGAGAATCTGGAGAAATCACTGCACGTAAGCAGCTAAGCCCGTGACCTTCGATCCCTCAGGCTGTACTGCATCAACAAGCGACATCAGTGTGTAAAGGATATCACCACATGGGCTCAGGAACACTTCAGAAACCCACTTTCAGTAACTACAGTTGGTCGCTACATCTGTAAGTGCAAGTTAAAACTCTCCTATGCAAGGCGAAAACCGTTTATCAACAACACCCAGAAACGCCGTCGGCTTCGCTGGGCCTGAGCTCATCTAAGATGGACTGATACAAAGTGGAAAAGTGTTCTGTGGTCTGACGAGTCCACACTTCAAATTGTTTTTGGAAACTGTGGACGTCGTTGAGGAATGCTCACCAAAGAGGAAAAGAACCATCCGGATTGTTACAGGCGCAAAGTGGAAAAGCCATCATCTGTGATGGTATGGGGGTGTATTAGTGCCCAAGACATGGGTAACTTACACATCTATGAAGGCGCCATTAATGCTGAAAGGTACATACAGGTTTTGGAGCAAAATATGTTGCCATCCAAGCAACGTTACCATGGACGCCCCTGCTTATTTCAGCAAGACAATACCAAGCCACGTGTTACATCAACGTGGCTTCATAGTAAAACAGTGCGGGTACTAGACTGGCCTGCCTGTAGTCCAGACCTGTCTCCCATTGAAAATGTGTGGCGCATTATGAAGCCTAAAATACCACAACGGAGACCCCCGGACTGTTGAACAACTTAAGCTGTACATCAAGCAAGAATGGGAAAGAATTCCACCTGAGAAGCTTAAAAAATGTGTCTCCTCAGTTCCCAAATGTTTACTGAGTGTTGTTAAAAGGAAAGGCCATGTAACACAGTGGTGAACATGCCCTTTCCCAACTACTTTGGCACGTGTTGCAGTCATGAAATTCTAAGTGAATTATTATTTGCAAAAAAAACTAAAGTTTATCAGTTTGAACATCAAATATGTTGTCTTTGTAGTGCATTCAATTGAATATGGGTTGAAAAGGATTTGCAAATCATTGTATTCCGTTTATATTTACATCTAACACAATTTCCCAACTCATATGGAAACGGGGTTTGTACAAGCCAACCTTGAGACCTCCGAATTCGGGAGATGGGAGGGGGGGGGGTGTATTGGGGTTGGCCGATATCACTCATCGGTATCGGAATCGGCAACATGAAAATAAAACACCATCGGAAACAAAACACCAACTCCTGTTTCAGATGTTTAGAGCAGTGTTTTTCAACCTTTTTTGAGCCAAGGCACATTTTTTGCGTTGAAAAAATCTGGAGGCACACCACCAGCAGAAATCATAAAAAAACTAAACTCAGTTGACAGTAAAAAGTCGTTGTCGCAATTGTTGGATATGACTTTAAACCATAAACAAGCATGCATCACTATAGCTCTTGTCTCAAAGTCGGTGCACTGTCACCACCTGTCCCATCACGCCGTGACTTATTTTGAGTTTTTTGCTGTTTTCCTGTGTGTAGTGTTTTAGTTCTTGTCTTGCGCTCCTATTTTGGTGGCTTTTTCTTTTTTGGGGGTATTTTCCTGTAGCAGTTTCATGTCTTCCTTTGAGCGATATTTCCCACATCTACTTTGTTTTAGCATTTAAGACTATTTCAATTGTTTTTATCCTTCTTTGTGGGGACATTGTTGATTGTCATGTCATGTTCGGATGTACATAGTGGACGCCATCTTTGCTCCACAGTAAGTCTTTGCTGTCGTCCAGCATTCTGTTTTTGTTTACATTGTAGCCAGTTCAGTTTTAGTCTCGTTCTGCATAGCCTTCCCTAAGCTTCAATGCCTTTTCTTAGAGGCACTCACCTTTTGTTTATTTTTGGTTTAAGCATTAGACAGCTTTTTACCTGCACCCTGCCTCCCGCTGTTTCCGACATCTACAAAGCAATTAGCTACTGGCTGCCACCTACTGATATGGAAGAGTATTACACGGTGACTCTGCCGAGCTTTAGACAGCACCAACACTCAACAACAACACATCATTTGCAGACTATAATTACTGGTTTGCAAAAAATATTTTTAACCCAAATAGGTGAAATTAGATCATCTCCCACGGCACACCAGACTTTATCTCACGGCACCATACTTGCCAACCCTCCCGAATTTTCCGGGAGACTCCCGAAATTCAGGCGCCTCTCCCGAAAACCTCCCGGGACAAATATTCTCCCGAAAATCTCCCGATTTTCAGCCTGAGCTGGAGGCCACGCCCCCTCCAGCTCCATGCGGACCTGAGTGAGGACAGCCTTTTCTTTATGACGGGAGGACAACAGGGTGACAAGAACTAAATCATCCAGACTAGAGATAAATTGTATTATTATGTTTATCTTACCTAAAAATAAATATATGTATTAATTTAAAAACAAAATAAAAAATAAATTTTTACTATATTTTTCTAAAAACATCAAAATTTATTGTATTTTCATTTGTATTTTTTTCTGACTCCTTATTACATCCAGCCATAGAATTATACATTAAAATAAACATATTTGAAATCATTAATTTTAAATGATCATAATAATTCATTTAAAATGACCATATTTAATTATCAAAATAATTGCTCGTTTATCAACAACTTTAGCATTTTATTCATTACATTTTGAAGCTCTCAGAAGCCAAGTTATGTTATATTCCTTAAGATTTATTTATGCAAGTTTGAAGTATCAATTATCTAAACACAGTTTTGTTTGCATATTTTCAGGATGTAATTATATATATATATATATATATATATATATATGTGTGTATGTATATATATATATATGTATATATATATATATATACATACATATATATATATATATACACATATATATATATACATATACATATATAAATATATATATATATATATATATATGTATATATATATTTATGTATATGTATTTATATATATATATATATATATATATATATATACATATATATATATATATGTATATGTATATATGTATGTATATATATATATATATATATATATATATATATATATATATATATATATATATATATGTGTATATATATATATATATATATACATATTTATTTATATGTATTTATTTATTTATATGTATATGTATATGTATGTATATATGTGTATGAAATACTTGACTTGGTGAATTCTAGCTGTCAATATACTCCTCCTCTCTTAACCACGCCCCCGCCCTCAACCACGTCCCCGTTCCACCCCCGACCACGCCCCCCACCTCCCGAAATCGGAGGTCTCAAGGTTGGCAAGTATGCACGGCACACTAGTGTGCCACGGCACAGTGGTTGAAAAACACTGGTTTAGAGAACACGAGGCAGTACGTTGTGACGCGCCCACTCCCACATGGACATAGTTAGAATACTGTACTCAAGCTCGTAACTCCAATGAGACCCACATACATGTACTGTATGTGGGTCTGTCCATGGCCTTTCCTCTCCCACACACAGCCAGAGACTGGATGAGGACCAGAGGAGCAGATGGGACAAGCAAGATCAGTCATGGGTCATTAACTGCTCTTATTAATTTGTAAAGCCCGCTTCGCTCGGCCCAGTCACGCTCTGCTTCCGTAAAACAAACGTCCAGTCTGACCTGTATGGCCGTCGCATCCCTGGGATGGGTTTTTCACAGCATGGAAGCTTCCCCTTTCACTTTTATTATTCCCACGAAACTCACTGTGCAGGCTGCCCTTCTTCTTCCAAAGTATGTCATCACCCGCCAGATACGCGGTGCTGCCAGAAGCGCACTCTCGACTCCTGCGTCACGCCGTAATTCCTCGGAGGCTTTTGATACATGAATCCATGCGCTGCCACACACACACACACACACACACGACACATGGGGGATTTTGACACATGACACAACACACGCACTTTGACCTCAAAACAGATTTAACCTTTGTGTGGTGTTTGGGTCTGTGGGACCCGTTTTCATTTTTTATTAGAAGAAAAATGATACAATTAATTAATTTTTCAAACTGAGACTCACTGACTTTGGCTCATTTTCTGTGAAGAACATATATCAGAATACATATTTAATGACCACACACCATACACCCCCCCTACACATTTCTATTACATATAAGATGTCCGGGTCCACTGGACCCGGGGTTAATAGAAGTGTGGAAATTGATGTTCTGTGTACCACACACACACACACCATACTTGCCAATCTTGAGACCTCCGAATTCGGGAGATGGGGGCGAGGGGCGGCGGCGGCGGGGTTGTGGGGTGCGTGGTTTGGTGGTAGCGGGGGTGTATATTGTAGCGTCCCGGAAGAGTTAGTGCTGCAAGAGGTTCTGGGTATTTGTTCTGTTGTGTTTATGTTGTGTTACGGTGCGGATGTTCTCCCGAAATTCGAAATTGTTGTTTGGTGTGGGTTCACAGTGTGGCGCATATTTGTAACAGTGTTAAAGTTGTTTATACGGCCACCCTCAGTGTGACCTGTATGGCTGTTGATTAAGTATGCCTTGCATTTTACTCATGTGTGTGTAAAAGCCGCATATATTATATGACTGGGCCGGCACGCTGTTTGTATGGAGGAAAAGCGAACGTGACGACAGGTTGTAGAGGACGCTAAAGGCAGTGCCTTTAAGGCATGCCCCCAATATTGTTGTCCGGGTGGAAATCGGGAGAAATTCGGGAGAATGGTTGCCCCGGGAGATTTTCGGGAGGGGCACTGAAATGTGGGAGTCTCCCGGGAAAATCGGGAGGGTTGGCAAGCATGACACACACAGCAGGCCTAGGAGGAGGACAGAGTGTAGGTACACAGAACATCAGAGGGTCAAATGTGCGAGAAAATGAGAGCAGACAGTGTTAACAAACAATGTTGCAACCTTGTGTGGGAACCGCAGGTGCAGAAACACAAAAGAAGAATCCCTGTGGGATGCAGAAACTGGCAGAGTAATTTTCCGTGCAACGTTCATATTGTTGTTACTCAGCCAGTGTTTGTGGGTCTGATGGACCCGTTGCATTTTGTAGCTTTTAATACCTCACAATCAAACACTTTTATGTTAAAATACTGAACATATGTTTTTTGGGATAAAGTAAACATCTGTTCAGTATTGTAACATAAAAGTGTTTGATTGTGAGGCATTAAAATCCACAAAATGCAACGGGTCCATCAGACCCACAAACGCTGGCTGAGTAACAACAATATGAACATTACACAATGCGTCATTAATTTACACTTTTGTTTACTACGAAAAATACAGCAGACTCTTTTTTTCCGCATAAATGTATTTTATATTCAATACAGAGAATAGGCGCCGATCCCGCGGGTGCTTCGGTGCCCCACGGACAATGCCGAGCACCCACGTGGGATTGATGGCAACTTTCAATCTTCATAAGAATTTAAAAAAAATCAATCTTGTTGATGTTAATTTTGTTGCGATTTTTGTCCGTTTTACATGATAGTAAAGTCACTAATCATACAGTTTATAATTAACAAAGCCTAACCAAGATTTCATTGTGCCAGATCGTCGTCTGCGATCACTCGAAACGAGTATGATTGTCCTTATGGGGAGACTGGTGCACAGACAGCCATCACACTGTCCTTGGCAAAGAGAAGGTCAGGGTCCAATGGCATGGAGGCCAAGACAAGTGGGGTCCCATCTTTGCTGCAGCCTTCTTCCGCCTTTGTGACCGTTGTGGAGCTTCTATGCAACCATCATCCGCCCACTCCACCATTGAGGTCTTTGTGCCAGATAATGAACTAATGACTTGATCATTTTGACTTTGAACGCATTGCACACGAGCGAATGGAGTGCATACTTAGTCAACAGCCATATATGTCACACTCAGGGTGGCAGCATGAACAACGCCAAAACTGTCATAAACATGTGCCATATCATCATCATCGGCGGTCACTCGAACGAGTATGACAATCCTCCTGGTAGGGGTGTATCCCTTTATGGAGGATGCCTGTGCGTGACTTTGCTTTACGTGGGGAGACTGGTGCACAGACAGTCACCACATGATCCTTGACAGAATCGGGTCAGGGTCCAGTGGCATGGAGTCCAAGACAACTGGGGACCCTTTTCTGCTGCAGGATTCTTCCGCCATCGCAGCCGTTGTGGTAGTTCTTAAATCTACCGTCTTCCGCCTGCTCCGCCGTTGAGGTCTTTACCGTATCCCTATATTTTTTGTTTTAATATATTTTCTGTAGGCGAATAAACATGACACAAACCTTCCTAATTGGTAGAAATTAGAGATGTCCAATAATGGCTTTTTTGCCGATATCCGATATTCCGATATTGTCCAACTCTTAATTACCGACACCGATATCAACCATATAGTGAAACCACACTAAACAACAACAATAAACACATTTTGGAAGAATATTTGCACCGCAACACAACATAAACACTACAGAACAAATTCCCAGAATTCCCTGCAGCGCCAACTCTTTCGGGACTCTACGATATAAACAAACACCATTGGTGGATCTACACTTAACATCCACTGTAATTATACCACGTACAATAGTGGGTACTACTATGATTACATCGATATTTTTTAAGATCACAAAATATTCTTTCGTTTTTTTTTAATGTATATTATGTTTATAAACTCGGGAAATATGTCCCTGGACACATGAGGACTTTGAATATGACCAATGTATGATCCTGTAACTACTTCGTATCGGATTGATACCCAAATTTGTGGTATCATCCAAAACTAATGTAAAGTATCAAACAACAGAAGAATAAGTGATTATTACATTTTAACAGAAGTGTAGATAGAACATGTTGAAACAGAAAATAAGCAGATATTAACAGTAAATGAACAAGTAGATTAATAATTCATTTTCTACCACTTGTCCTTAATAAATTTGACAAAATAATAGAATGATAAATGACACAATATGTTACTGCATATGTCAGCAGCTAAATTAGGAGCCGTTGTTTGTTTACTTACTAATAAAAGACAAGTTGTCTTGTATGTTCACCATTTTATTTAAGGACAAACTTGCAATAAGAAACATATGTTTAATGTACTATAACATTTTTTTTGTTAAAATAAAGCCAATAATTAAATTTTTTGTGGTGCCCTTTATTTAGAAAAGTAACAAAATCCTTTTGGTACCGGCACCAGAATATTGGTATCGGGACAACACTAATAGACACACACCGAGCACCCACTGGCAGAAATGTAGATCGGCGCCTATGATACAGAGCATTGATTCAACCGAGAATCATTCAATGTCATATCAATCTCATAAACTAATTTGCCATCTAAACAGTCTGGCCATTTTTCATTAACATATTGGGCAGTTATGACTGAGCCCCATAAACACTGCCTCGCAACAAATGCTAGCAACCATTTGACCTAAGCAGGAAAAAAAATGTTACACGTTTTGTTGTTTGTAATAGAAAATAGGCTGTGCAGTTTATAATATTGCTGGGGGAATCAAAATTGAAAGTACAGTAGAGGCCAAAAGTTTGGACACACCTTCTCATTTCAATGTGTTTTCTTTATTTTCATGACTATTTACCTTGTAGAACAGGGGTGTCATACTAGTTTTAGATCGGGGGCCATATGGAGAAAAATCTACTCCTAAGTGGGCCGGGACTGGTAAAATCACGGCACGATAACTTAAAAATAAAGACAACTTCACATTTATTTCTTTGTTTAAAAATTGAACACAAATGTACAAATCATAATGTTGGTAGGTTTTTTTTTACACTTACATGTTGCGGTTAATAATTTATTTGCTGTTATCTATATTTTATGACTAAATGATGTGATAATGTTCATCAGTCAACTCATTGGTGTTAATTTTCAATCAATATAAAAAATTGTTATCAAAATCAAATCACAGGAGGTTATTTAGGTAGTTTGACCATTTTCCTCGACTGATGTACTAACATCTTGTGGTTTATTTTGTACATATGTAGCATCATCTACAAAGATACAAATAATTTCTATTGCGACATCCAGTGGACACATTTAGAACAGCTGTTTCTTTCATTCAAAAATTTCAGGTTAATTTTTATACTTAGCAAACTCATCCCGCGGGCCGGATAAAACCTGTTCACGGGCCTGATCCGGCCCTCGAGCCGTACGTTTGACGCCCCTGTTGTAGATTGTCACTGAAGGCATCAAAACTATGACACCTGTGAAGTGAAAACCCTTTCAGGTGACTACCTCTTGAAGGTCATCGAGAGAATGCCAAGAGTGTACAAAACAGTAATCATAGGAAAGGGTGGCTATTTTGAAGAAACTAGAATATAAAACATGTTTTCAGTTATTTCACCTTTTTTTGTTAAGTTCATAACTCCACATGTGTTCATTCATAGTTTTGATGCCTTCAGTGACAATCTACAATGTAAATAGTCATGAAAAGAAAGAAAATGCATTGAATGAGAAGGTGTTTCCAAACTTCTGGCCTGTAATGTAGGTACCAGTAGTCAGAAAGTGACTAGTGGTTGATGCAGTAAACATTTTTGTAATATTGAAATGACCTTGTTCACAGGAGTCAAACGCAAGGCTCGGGGGCCAGATCTAGCCCGCCAATCATTATTTAAGGTGGCCCAACGCAATTTTAAAATGACCCGCCACGTTATTTTATAGTATATGGCCCACGGCCGCCACTTCATTTTATTTTCATTTTAAGAGGTCCGTCACTTTATATTATTGTGCTTCAATATCTCATTTAAAGTGGCACACTGCGTCATTTTAAAGCAGCCTGCCATGTAATTTTATGTGACCCACCACATTATTTTAAAGAGGCCCGCCACATAATGTTATGTGGTCCACCATATAATTTTATTGTGACCCACCACTCATTTAATTTGGCCCACCACATAATTTTCTGCAAAAAGCTGGAAATAAAAAAGCACTTTCTGGCTAAAAGTATCTGTTCTTTCAATTTTGATAGAAAAATAATGTACATGCCACTACATACGTATGTATATTTTATTAATGTTGTAAATACAAATCCTTATATATCTAGAAAGGGTGGTCCTAAAGAGGTTGGCATTTTACGGAGGTATTTGTAAATACAAATCGGGGGACGGCGTGGCGCAGTTGGGAGAGTGGTCGTGCCAGCAACCTGAGGGTTCCCGGTTCAATCCCCACCTTCTACCAACCTCGTCACGTCCGTTGTGTCCTTGAGCAAGACACTTCACCCTTGCCCCTGATGGGTCGTAGTTAGGGCCTTCGCATCAGTGTGTGATTGGGTGAATGTGGTAATAGTGACAAAGCTACCTTGAAGGTAGAAAAGCGGTATACAAGTATAACCCATTTACCAAATCTTTATATATCTAGAACAGTGTTTTTCAACAACTGTGCCGTGAGATACAGTCTGGTGTGCTGTGGGAGATGATCTAATTTCACCTATTTGGGTTAAAAATGTTTTTTTTGCAAACAAGTAATTATTTAATATATATATATATATATATATATATATATATATATATATATATATATATAATTATAGTCTGCAAATGATGTGTTGTTGTTGAGTGTCGGTGCTGTCTAGAGCTCGGCAGAGTAACCGTGTAATACTCTTCCATATCAGTAGGTGGCAGCCGGTAGCTAATTGCTTTGTAGATGTCATAAACAGCGGGAGGCAGTGCGCAGGTAAAAATATGACTAATGCTTAAACCAAAAATACAAAATTAGTGAGTGCCCCTAAGAAAAGGCATTGAAGTTTAGGGAAGGCTATGCAGAACGAAACTAAAACTGAACTGGCTACAAAGTAAACAAACATAGAATGCTGGACGACAGCAAAGACTTACTGTGGAGCAAAGACGGCGTCCACAAAGTACATCCGAACATGACATGACAATCAACAAAGGATAAAAACAACTGAAATATTCTTGATTGCTAAAACAAAGTAGATGCGGGAAATATCGCTCAAAGGAAGACATGAAACTGCTACAGGAAAATACCAAAAAAAAAGAGAAAAAGCCACAGAAAATAGGAGCGCAAGACAAGAACTAAAACACTACACACAGGAAAACAGCAAAAAACTCAAAATAAGTCACGGCGTGATGTGACAGGTCGTGCCAGTACACCTACTTTGAGACAAGAGCTATAGAGATGCATGGTTTGTTATGGTTTAAAGCAGACCTGGACAAATTAAGCCCCGGGGGGCCACATGCGGCCCGTTAAGCTTTTCAATCTGGCCCGCCGGACATTCCCAAATCATTTTTTTTAGATCTCTAAGCTGGAAAGTGTAGCTGCCATTATGATGTGCAGTGATGTTTTCAAATGACCGTAAGTCTTGAACTATACAAAGTATTTCAATGGTTGGAATCTGCGCTTTTGCTCTATATACTAGTTACTATGGTAATCTAATTAGTTACTACGGTAATCTACGTCACAGCAGCTCAGACAAGGCACCAAGCAGTGTGGGTGGGGAGCGTTTCCACAGAGTATTTCCAGAGCCTGAAATACGGGTGTCAGGGACAGACGCGGAAGGAGATTTTTACAATGAAGTTCTAAAGCTTAGTGATGTATCAGATATATCAGATTGTAGGTGGGGTTCTTTTTACCCTTCGCGTTCCTATTTTTGCGGTTTGTTGCATTTTTGTTGCGTTTCGCTTGATTGTAAAATATGTGGATGTGCGACGTTCATATGTTGTCAATATTCAGTGTTTTATCCTTCATAGAAAAGTGTAAAATTCCATTACATTTTTTTTTAAGGCCGTCTGTCATAACGTTTTCAGCATTCAATCAGACATTATTGTGAGGTTTTGTATTAGTGTTCCTAAAATAATAGATATACCGTTTTTTTATCTAAATTTGGCCCCCCGAGTCAAAATAATTGCCCAGGCCTGGTTTAAAGTCATAGCCAACAATTGCGACAACGACTTTTTACTGTCAACTGAGTTTTGTTTTTTTAATGATTTCTGCTGGTGGTGTGCAAAAAGGTTGAAAAACACTGATCTAGAAAGGGTGGTCCTAAAGAGGTAGGCATTTTTCGGAGGTAACATGAAGGTAACAAATACAAGAATGTGTGTGTGTGTGTGTCTGCATGCAAGATATTGCGAAAGAGTGCATTCAATTGCACGGGCAGCGAAAGCAATGTGGGGAAAGGCATAATATTCCAAATACTGAAATGCGTGCATATTTATTGTTTTGACAGTATTGATTATGTCATATTATGACCACCACGTACAGTATTTCACCGAGCAAGGCCATTGACAAGTTCACGTGTGGTGCGTTCACTTACCCTCTCTGGCTTTAAGCAGTACAGTGTTGGCCACTATATTCTCCAGCTCCATCAAAAAAAATAAAAATAAAAAAAAGATCCTGTATGCAGAGGTTGACGGTACACAAACGTCTGCAGCAGAACCCGGCTGGGTTAGTTTTTTTTTTTTTTTTTTTTTTTTTTACTCCTCGTCGGTATCCCAGACAATGTCACTCATATCAAAGTCGTATGAGGTGAAGGAAGGTGGACTGGGTCTGCTTGCGGTGCGACATGGACATGGTTCTTGTTGCGGGATGGAAGCGCGCCTCTGCATGTCTACTCCAGCAGTGCCGTTCCATGCGGGATCGGGCTAGGGAAGCTCCCGCCTACACAGGCGGAGAAGAACCAGACCGGACTGCCCTCGGCGGATTATTGACGGCGGTACACCAGCAGGCGGACACCAGCAGCTTTACGACTGAGCGGCAGAGGTTTGGCAGAGTGCAGCAAAGGGAGAAGACGTCAGCGAGCCTCTCTCTCTCTCTCCGGTTGGCTACGTCATCAAAAGTGGGCCGTGCTAAAAAAATAAAAAAATAAATAAAAAACCTCCCAGCTGCGTCAAGCCCAAGAGACCACTTCCAGTAAGGAAACGCCACTTCAAAATAAAAGCCTTCTATTTCCGCCATCATGTGTTTTTTGATTGATTGAAGCTTTTATTTGTAGATTGCACAGAACAGTATATGTTCCGTACAATTGACCACTAAATGGTAACTCCCGAATAAGTTTTTCAACTTCTTTAAGTCGGGGTCCACTTAAATTGATTCATGATCAGTGTTGGGTTAGTTACTGAAAACCAGTAACTAGTTACAGTTACTAGTTACTTTATTTCAAAAGTAACTCAGTTACTAACTCAGTTACTTACACCAAAAAGTAATGCGTTACTGTGAAAAGTAACTATTTAGTTACTTCTTTTTTTCTTCTTTTTTTTTTAAAGCTCCCATTAATGCCCTTTTTGCCTTCATTTCAGTACTGTTATTGCACTGGAGAATAATACAATCTGTTGATCAACTTGACATACATTTTTATTTTCCTTTTAACATAATTAATGAAAAACAGTGCAACATAAAAAGGCATTCCTCCTTTCTTTAAACTTGGACCAATGACCATGAATAAAAAACAAGTTAAAGTGCAACATAAGAAGGCACATCATCTTCCTTGAAACATAAAGCCTGACATCTGGAGTGATGCTGCTGTCTTCCACACTTGGAGCCATGGATTGTAGAATACTTGTTTTCAGTGGCAGGATCATTGACACAGATGGTGAAGTTTCAGTGCTCAGTAGAGATGGAACACTTTTGAGGGGTTTAAGCACCTGGAGGACCTCACCTGCCACTCTCACATCATCATCAGACAGGGTGACATTTGTCTTCAGGGTGTTGTGGGTCAATGCAGAGTATATAGCTGCCTGCTGCTCCAACATATCATAAGTGGAGTTCCACCTCGTTGGGACATCATGTATGAGCAGGCAGCTTTAGCATTTCTTGCTTTGTCTTAAGCACATGAGCAGCTGTTGTGCTTGGGTGGAAGTAAGAAACCTTCCTGATCCTCCCAAAGAGTCGCTCCATCCTATTGACTGAGATTCCCTTCTGTGATGCCAAATTCACTACATGTGCAAAGCACCTATCTGTGGTCCCAGTCCTGCCTCATTCTCTGTAATTATTTGATTTTTGGCATTATCACGTGTGACTGGGATATCTTTATCTTCCAGTCCTCCACTGCTTGTGTCAGCACCTGCGCAAGGTGACTCTCGTAGAGGGGGCGTGTCTTCTCATCTCCCAGTCTGCTGTGATGAAGTGAGCGCTTATAGTTCCGCTGGACGTCCACCCGTCTGTCATGAGCGCAACAGATGATGCTCGGGATAGTTCATCCACAACTTTTTTCTTCTCCTGCTCATAAAGATCTGGCACAATCTTATTGCTGAAGTGGGTGCGCGACGGGATGTCGTAACGTGGTTCAAGCACGTTCAGCATGTGTTTAAAACTCTCGTTTTGCACAACCGAGTCTGCACTTATAAACACACCGATTCAATGGCGGGGGCGTTCAAGCTCCTCCGTTACTCCGCTCGCCATGACCACGCTGTGTGTGGACTGAACGTGCCAACAACTTTTTTTCCCCACACCCACACCCACACACACATAGACCGTGCCTCTTTTCTTCTCTCCGGCTTGTGACAGAGGAAGATTCAGAAGAACGACACCGCAGCGCTTCTGTTTCTAGCCGATACTACATCAAAAGTAACGTAAAATAACGCAGTAACGCATCATGTAGTAACAGTAACTAAATTACTGAATAAAAAAAAATAACGCGTTAGATTACTAGTTACCGCCGAAACTAACGGCGTTACAGTAACGCGTTACTTTGTAACGCGTTAGTCCCAACACTGTTCATGATACAGCATACTTGCCAACCTTGAGACCTCCGATTTCGGGAGGTGGGGGGTGGGGGGTCGTGGGTGGGGTGGGGGCGTGGTTGGGGGCGTGGTTAAGAGGGGAGGAGTATATTTACAGCTAGAAATCACCAAGTATATATAAGAAATACTTGACTTTCAGTGAATTCTAGCTATGTATATATATATATATATATATATATATATATATATATATATATATATATATATATATATATATATACATAAATAAGAGAAATACTTGAATTTCAGTGTTCATGTATTTACACATATACACACACATAACACTCATCTACTCATTGTTGAGTTAAGGGTTGAATTGTCCATCCTTGTTCTATTCTCTGTCACTATTTTTCTAACCATGCTGAACACCCTCTCTGATGATGCATTCTGCTTCGTCTCCTTGTTGTGTGCGCAGTTGTGCACTGCACTCTCTAAAAGCCGTAGATGTTATTGTCATATATGCATGCACAGTAGATGGCAGTATTGTCCTGTTTAAGAGTGTCACATCATTGCTGTTTACGGCAGACGAACTGCTTTACGGTAGACGAAAACGTGACTGCTGTTGTTGTGTGTTGTTGCCGCGCTGGGAGGACGTTCATGAAACTGCCGAACAATAAACCCACATAAGAAACCAAGAACTCGCCCTTGATCGTTCTACAGTTATAATGTGATTGGGCAGGCATGCTGTTTATATTGTGGGAAAGCGGACGTGAAAACAGGCTTTCGACACGTCACTCAGGTCCGCATGGAGCTGGAGGGGGCGTGGCCTCCAGCTCCGCCTGAATTTCGGGAGATTTTCGGGAGAAAATTTGTCCCAGGAGGTTTTCGGGAGAGGCGCTGAATTTCGGGAGTCTCCCGGAAAATCCGGGAGGGTTGGCAAATATGTGATAC
The DNA here is from genome assembly GCF_033978685.3 of Nerophis lumbriciformis. NCBI lineage: Eukaryota > Metazoa > Chordata > Actinopteri > Syngnathiformes > Syngnathidae > Nerophis > Nerophis lumbriciformis. The sequence continues at coordinate 25,209,956 of NC_084559.2, forward strand.
AGATATATACCAGTGACGTGCAGTCAGGGGAGGCAGGTGAGGCGGGGCCTCACGTGCCATCATGGAAAGAAAAAAAATGTAAAAAGAAAAAAAAACAATTAAATTGTTATATGTATCCAGTGATTATACTATAAAGTTATTTTCCATTTAACTCTACCAGTTTTAGATTATTTTTTATTCAAAATCGCTGAATTTTCACATTTGCCGTTCAGATACTGAGAAGAGACTTGCAGTGATCAGCAGCCAGTTGAGGCACGTCACTCAGTTGAGCCTCACCATGGATTGCGCAATGACTCGGCTAACTGCTGGTCTGCTGTGCAGTGAGACCGTATTGCTATATGAATTATATTATACATATATATAATGTACAGTGTATTTTGTCAACAACTGTATGTGTGTAACGTATTTCTTGTGCTGAGCAATCATAAAACGGCTGCGAAGACGCACTGTGTGAGGCTCGCAGAAATCCCGCTTCCTGGTGGTAGAGGGCGCTAGTGATCCCAGGGAGCATTCTTGCGACTACTCGGCTGCAGAAGAAGTGACAACAAGCAGCAACAGTTAGCAGCGATCGTTTATTTTTTCCTCTTGCCTGGACTTTTAACATGGAGGATTACATATCTAAAATAAAACAGTTTTCTAAACTGGACTTTCAATCGAAGCAGGAGGTAATAATTAAAGGAAGATCTCCATCGAGACAGAGAGACTTTTAAAACTGAAGAAAGATAAGGAAGACTTCTATAAACAAGTTATCGATGCTTTTGTTCAAAAGGAGCTGCGCATGGACTTCATTTATAAGTAAAGGTAAGAACCTCACCGCACATCACTGATATATACTATATATATATATATATATATATATATATATATATATATATATATATATATATATATATATATATATATATGTATATATTTGAAGATGAAGTAGATCACCTTGACTTGGTCATTTGAAATGCAGCTCGCCTGCTGAAAAATTGTGGGCACCCCTGGTATAAACTATTAGATATAACACTAAAAGCAATTTGCTTTGTAACATACAACACAAAATGTATCAAAGTGGCCCTCGCATCCTTTCATTTTTCAGAATGCGGCCATAGGTGGAAAAAGTTTGGACAGCTGGTTTCGCTCCTCCCGGGGGATCGTGAGGCGTTCCCAGGCCAGCCGAGAGACATGATCTCCCAAACCATGACCGTAAGTACCATTGAGGACACCAAGGTCATGTCCTCTGTATTTTTAAGTGACTAAAAGAAGATGATATGACTGACTGCAAATATACTTTGTGTAGGACATTGTGTGCATTGTAAATCACAATGCGGTAGACCATCACCTTCAATAAACAATCTTTGGTCATTCGCAGCCCGCTACAAATCCCTCTCCTGACACCATACCAAAGGGTCGGCCACCCAAAATGTTGAAAGAGCCATATTGGACCAAAAATTCAAAAAACAAATCTGTCTTGAGCTGCAAAAAATTAAAAGCCGTATATAAGTCTTATAATGAAGGCAACACGTGACGTAAGTGTCTATATTAGCTATAATAGCCTACTATCAAAATGACTGTGTCACAGGTTGAAGCAAATCTTCGTTGACACGCCAAACAAATTTGAGATTCAATATTTATTCTACACGTTTACAACATTAAAAACCATTGGTAAATCAGAGGCTACTCAGAAGGTGAGATAACTCCTGGAAATAACTGGCTTTTAATGGCCAAAGGTATAGATGTGTTAAAGGAAACGGCAGGCTGATTTTTTACAATCTTTGGCAAGCTAGGTAATGTTTGCTGTGGTCTGGAACAACATGACACACAACTATCTGAAATGCAGCCAATATAGACATATATAAACAGATAATGTGTCATGAGACATGCACAACTAAATTATATGCAAAGAGGATAAAAGTAAAGGATATTAAATGAGCTCAAATATACCAACAAATGAGGCATAATGATGCAATATATACATACAGCTATCCTAAATAGCATGTTAGCATTGATTAGCTTGCGGTCATGCACTGACCAAATATGCCTGATTAGCACTCCAACAAGTCAAAAACATCAACAAACCGCATCTTTGTGCATTCACGTACAGTATAAAACATTTGGTGGACAAAATGAGACAAAGAAGGAGTGGAAGATTTTACATGTATGTATGTGTATGCTTGCTTTAGTACTATTATCTTGTGTTAATCATATAGCGTTGTTTTTTTTGTTTTTTTTTGTTGTTGTTGTGCTTGCTACCATGTTTCATCATTCCATGTATATACTGTCCTCTGGACCCCCTGTCAAAAGCTTCTTCTAGCTTATTTGGGGGACCCTTTCACGTACCAACATCTTTAAATGATGATATTTCACTACTATTGTAATTGTTATATGGTATTGTGAATAAACTTGAAACATGCATGAAACATGTAAACAAACCGTTGCGTCACAGTCCACACTATGGTGAGTTCAAGAACCGCCGAAATTAGTAGGACAAAACAAATACTCTCATCAGTGAAGCATAAACACAAACATATTAAACAGTGGGCTTTCTAACAATTGGGAAGGTTTGTGTCACGTTTGTCCTCAAACAAAAAACATACTAAAACAAACAAAAACAATGTTCCCCAATCTTTTTCCATTTTCAATCGTTTTTTAAAAATTCTCCAGGGAGCCACTAGGGCGGCACTAAAGAGCCACATGTGGCTCGAGAGCCGCAGGTTGCTGACCCCCGCCATAGCCCGACACAAAACAGAGACAGAAAGAGGACGATTGATTGACTCAGTCAATCAATCAATCCCTCACAGCAGCAGCTGCTTTCTGCATTGCTCTAACGGCAGCATGAAAAGGTAGAGGAGCTGAAATAATAAATGTTGATAAACGGCTCAAAACGGTCACTTACTAAACTTTAAATGAAATAAATAGCAAATATATTGGTGTGGTAAGTGATAGGTAAAGGTATTAGAAAACAATACTATATTATTTGTTTTTATTAACCATTTAGGCCCTATTTTATACTTTCTTCAAATAACGCCACATTGCAGATCTACAAGCTTGTTGCAATGTGCTTGGTTCAAAACCCCAAACCAGTGAAGTTGGCACCTTGTGTAAATCGTAAATAAAAACAGAATACAATGATTTGCAAACCCTTTTCAACCTATATTCAATTGAATAGACTGCAAAGACAAGATATTTAATGCTCGAACTGCAAATATTTTATGCCTGCAACATGTTTCAAAAAAGCTGGAACAAGTGGCAAAAAAAGACTGAAAAAGTTGAGGAATGCTCATCAAACACGTATTTGGAACATCCCACAGGTGAACAGGCTAATTGGGAACAGGTGGGTGCCATGATTGGGTATAAAAGCAGCTTCCATGAAATGCTCAGTCATTCACAAACGAGGATGGGGCGAGGGTCACCACTTTGTGAACAAATGCGTGAGCAAATTGTTTAAGAACAACATTTCTTAACCAGCTATTGCAAGGAATTTATGGATTTCACCTTTTATGGTCCGTAATATCATCAAAAGGTTCAGAGAATCTGGAGAAATCACTGCACGTAAGCAGCAAGACTGAAAACCAACATTGAATGCCCGTGACCTTCGATCCCTCAGGCGGTACGGAATCAAAAAGCGACATCAGTGTGTAAAGGATATCACCACATGGGCTGAGGAACACTTCAGAAAACCACTGTCAGTAACTACAGTTCGTCGCTACATCTGTAAGTGCAAGTTAAAACTCTAGTATGCAAAGCGAAAGGCATTTATCAACAACACCCAGAAACGCAGCCGGCTTCGCTGGATCCCGAGCTCATCTAAGACGGACTGATGCAAAGTGGAAAAGTGTTCTGTGGTCTGACGAGTCCACATCTCAAATAGTTTTTTTGAACTGTGGACGTCGTGTCCTCCAGAACAACAAGGAAAAGAACCCACCGGATTGTTATAGGCGCAGAGTTAAAAAGCCAGCATCTTTGATGGTATGGGGTGTATTAGTGCCCAAGACATGGGTAACTTACACATCTGTGAAGGCACCATTAATGCTGAAAGGCACATTCAGGTTTTGGAGCAACATGTGTTGCCATCCAAGCAACGTAATAATGGACGCCCCTGCTTATTTTAGCAAGACAATGCCAAGCCACGTGTTACAACAGCGTGGCTTCATAGTAAAAGAGTGCGGGTACTAGACTGGCCTGCCTCTAGTCCAGACCTGTCTCCCATTGAAAATGTTTGGCACAATATGAAGCCAAAAATACCACAACGGAGACCCCCGGACTGTTGAACAACTTAAGCTGTACATCAAGCAAGAATGGGAAAGAATTCCACCTGAGAAGCTTAAAAAATGTGTCTCCTCAGTTCCCAAACGTTAACTGAGTGTTGTTAGAAGGAAAGGCCATGTAATACAGTGGTAAAAATGCCCCTGTGTCATAAGTCAATGATTATTTGCAAAAAAAAAAAACATTAAGTTTCTCAGTTCAAACATTAAATATCTGTGCGGGGATTGTAGTAGGCGGGTCTGGATCATAAAATCCAGGTTCAAATTTCTGACCCAGTCCAACCTTGGTGGTCACTTGTCATGTCAGTCAGATGAACTATAGTACCACATAAACACTCTGATTATTTTAAAGAAACAAAACGGTTCTCTGCTCAGATGATCTACTTCAGTGATTCTCAAATTGTGGTACGTGTACCACTAGCGGTCCGCGGGTTCTATCTAGTGGTACACCATATAATCACTTCATTAAAGTACTGTACAGTGTTTTATTTTCCTGTACGCAAAACCAGTGTTACCGTTCAAACTATGTGTAATGTTACAGTGGCCAAAAATATCAAAAGTATTTGCTAAATAAAACCTCTGCCTTGTTTTTAATTGAACACTTAAGCCAACAATGCTAAGGTAAATTAATTAAAACGGCCTTCTTTCATCTCCGTAATATCGCTAAAATTCATTCTATTTTATCCACTAGCGCCGCTGAGATCATTATTCATGCGTTCGTTACGTCTCGTCTCGACTACTGTAACGTATTATTTTCGGGTCTCCCTATGTCTAGCATTAAAAGACTACAACTGGTACAAAATGCGGCTGCTAGACTTTTGACAAGAACAAGAAAGTTTGATCATATTACGCCTATACTGGCTCACCTGCACTGGCTTCCTGTGCACTTAAGATGCGACTTTAAGGTTTTACTACTTACGTATAAAATACTACACGGTTTAGCTCCGTCCTATCTTGTCGATTGCATTGTACCATATGTCCCGGCAAGAAATCTGCGTTCAAAGAACTCCGGCTTATTAGTGATTCCCAGAGCCCAAAAAAAGTCTGCGGGCTATAGAGCGTTTTCTATTCGGGCTCCAGTACTATGGAATGCCCTCCCGGTAACAATTAGAGATGCTACCTCAGTAGAAGCATTTAAGTCCCATCTTAAAACTCATTTGTATACTCTAGCCTTTAAATAGCCCCCCTTTTTAGACCAGTTGATCTGCCGTTTCTTTTCTTTTCTCCTCTGCTCCCCTATTCCTTGTGGAAACTCTTAGCATTCTCTCGATGAGCCTGAGCTCATCTAAGATGGACTGATACAAAGTGGAAAAGTGTTCTGTGGTCTGACGAGTCCACATTTCAAATGGTTTTTTGGAAACTGTGGACGTCGTGTCAGAGTTGAAAAGCCAGCATCTGTGATGGTATGGGGGTGTATTAGTGCCCAAGACATGGGTAACTTACACATCTGTGAAGGCGCCATTAATGCTGAAAGGTACATACAGGTTTTGGAGCAACATATGTTGCCATCCAAGCAACGTTACCATGGACGCCCCTGCTTATTTCAGCAAGACAATGCCAAGCCACGTGTTACAACAGCGTGGCTTCATAGTAAAAGAGTGCGGGTACTAGACTGGCCTGCCTGTAGTCCAGACCTGTCGCCCATTGAAAATGTGTGGCACATTATGAAGCCTAAAATACCACAACGGAGACCCCCGGACTGTTGAACAACTTAAGCTGTACATCAAGCAAGAATGGGAAAGAATTCCACCTGAGAAGCTTAAAAAATGTGTCTTCTCAGTTCCCAAACGTTTACTGAGTGTTGTTAAAAGGAAAGGCCATGTAACACAGTGGTGAACATGCCCTTTCCCAACTACTTTGGCACATGTTGCAGCCATGAAATTTTAAGTTAATTATTTGCAAAAAAAAAAATAAAGTTTATGAATTTGAACATCAAATATGTTGTCTTTGTAGTGCATTCAATTGAATATGGGTTGAAAAGGATTTGCAAATCATTGTATTCAGTTTATATTTACATCCAACACATTTTCCCAACTCATATGGAAACGGGGTTTGTACATATCTCCACGTGTTCATTCATAGTTTTGATGCCTTCAGTGACAATCAACAATGTAAATAGTCATGAAAATAAAAAACACATTGAATGAGGTGTGTCCAAACGTTTGGCCTTACTGTAATTTTACAATACATACAGTTAATAAAATTTATTTTGTAATTAAATTATTTCACGATTATATTATTTTATGACTGATTTAATTATTTCGGCAGCAGTTTAAAAAAATAAAACAGTCAATTAAAAAAAATACATTTGGACACCCTGACGTAATTAGACACCGGTTGATTTTTGCCCCCTGGTGGCTTGTTGCTAGTACGACTGATTTGAGGCCTCCCCGGTTAATGGTTAAGAACACCACCAGCAAAACCAACTACTTAATTGTTAACAAATGACATGGATATATAACTAAACTGTCCAGTTTATTGTAAAGAAAACAAGGTAAGTGCTATATGTATAGGAGGGGAAACAAGTAATCCATGGTAAAAAATAACATTTTAATGGAGCTTTGCCATTTGTTTCGAGTCAATAGCAGGCCTTGACATCTGCAAATAAAAGCACTCGGCATGACAGAGTAACACAAAGTGCTGCTGTAAAATAATTGCTATGATTGTGATCCAAGAAAAAAACAATTTCGCCACCATTGCCCTGCAAAACAGAGCAAATAATAAAAATCAAATTCATACAGTACACTACAGTAAGGTGGCAAGGCATAATGCTGCCAGTGCTCATAAAATCATGCGTTCTCAAATTCAACTAAGATATCAGTCTGATACAAACTGAAGCAACTCATGGGACTTGCACAGTGTTAATATTCATCTAAGTTATCCGCTTTGGGGATAGAGAGGCCCCTGTCTTTCAGAGCCTGCATCTTGACCTTCTCCGTCTCCTGTTTGGTTTGCTGTTTTAATCGCTGCTCCTCCAGAATCTCCTCAATGGAAACCTGCTGCAGGATGGCGTCACACTGCTTATCTACATCCTGCAACAAGAGATGCACACAATGAATACTTGGAGTTGGAATTATCGGTCTATTCAGATTGTAGAGGAATTAGATGAACCTGAAATGTTAGGATCTTAAACTTGTTGGCAATAGCTGATCTTAAAAAGCCACACGACTTATCCAGTCTTTTGTTTAGTTTAGGCTCAGACATCACGATTGTTACTCATAATGCAAAAAACAGGCATGCGATTTGAACTTAATGAAAAAGACTGAAAATAAGGCAGGTCCAGGGCGGTCCCTGGTGGGGGGACCACAGATGGTTCATCTAGTTCAGGGGTCGGCAACCCAAAACATTGAAACAGCCATATTGGACCAAAAATACAAAAAACTAAGGTAATCTGTCTGGCGCCACAAAAAATGAAAAGTCTTATATGACTCTTATAATGAAGGCAACACATGATGCAAGTGTCTATATTAGCTATATTAGCCTACTATCAAAATGACTATGTTGTCGCAGGCTAAAGCAAATCTTCGTTGACAGAAATGTTGAAATGTAATATTTATTCTACACATGTTTACAACATTAGAAACCATTAGTAAATCAGAGGCTACTCAGAAGGTGAGATAAATGTCCAAGTTAAAGTTAAGGGCAGGCTGTCTTCTTTTAATGGATTTATTACAATCTTTGGCAAGCTCGGTAACGTTTGCTGTGGTCTGGAACAACATGGCACACAAACAACTATCCGAAATGCAGCCAATACTACACACAGATAATGTGTAATGAGACATGCAAAACTAAATTATATACAAAGAGGATAAAAGTAAAGGATATTAAATGAGCTCAAATTTACTTACAAATGAGGCATAATGATGCAATATGTACATACAGCTAGCCTAAATAGCATGTTAGCATTGATTAGCTTGCAGTCATGCACTGACCAAATGTGCCTGATTAACACTCCAACAAGCCAAAACCATCAACAAAGTGCACCTTTGTGCATTCACGCACAGCATAAAATCTTTGGTGACAAAACGAGACAGGAAAGGAGTGGAAGATTTTACAAGTAAACTAACAGCTGCGTCACAGTCCACACTGTAGTGAGTTCAAGAACCGCCAAAATTAGTAGGACAAAACTATGTTCACCAAATACTCTCATCAGTGAAGCATAAACATATTAAACAGTGGGCTTTCTAACAATTGGGAAGGTTCGTGTCATGTTTGTCCTCCAACAAAAAACATCCATCCATTTCCTACCGCTTAGTCCCTTCGGGGTCGCTGGAGCCTATCTCAACTACAATCGGGCGGAAGGCGAAACAAAATAATTATTTCCCCCCAATCTTTTTCCATTTTCAATCCTTTTTTAAAGGGGAACATTATCACAATTTCAGAAGGGTTAAAACCATTAAAAATCAGTTCCCAGTGGCTTATTTTATTTTTCGACGTTTTTTTCAAAATTTTACCCATCACGCAATATCCCTAAAAAAAGCTTCAAAGTGCCTGATTTTAACCATCGTTATATACACCCGTCCATTTTCCTGTGACGTCACATAGTGATGCCAACACAAACAAACATGGCGCATAGAACATCAAGCTATAGCGATATTAGCTCGGATTCAGACTCGGATTTCAGCGGCTTAAGCGATTCAACAGATTACGCATGAATTGAAACGGATGGTTGTAGTGTGGAGGCAGGTAGCGAAAACGAAATTGAAGAAGAAACTGAAGCTATTGAGCCATATCGGTTTGAACCGTATGCAAGCGAAACCGACGAAAATTACACGACAGCCAGCGACACGGGAGAAAGCGAGGACGAATTCGGCGATCGCCTTCTAACCAACGATTGGTATGTGTTTGGCATTAAAGGAAACTAACAACTATGAACTAGGTTTACAGCATATGAAATACATTTGGCAACAACATGCACTTTGAGAGTGCAGACAGCCCAAATTTCATCAATTAATATATTCTGTACATACCCTCATCCGCTCTCTTTTCCTGAAAGCTGATCTGTCCAGTTTTGGAGTTGATGTCAGCAGGCCAGGGAAGCTAGGGTCGATATTCTTCTCTTGATCATCTTCGGTGGCATAAGGGACGGTGTGAGCCAAGACATCCAGGGGGGTTTAGCTCGCTCGTCTGCGGGAACAAACTGCCGCCATTGCTTGCCGTGCTACCGAGGTCCTTTGTCCCTGAATTGCTCACACACTCCGGCAGATTCAATGGGGTTCTGGCGGCAGATTTCTTTGACTTTATCGTTGGAAATGCATCTGCTTTGAGTGTCGCAGGATATCCACATATTCTTGCCATCTCTGTCGTAGCATAGCTTTCGTCGGTAAAGTGTGCGGAACAAACGTCCAATTTCTTGCCACTTTCGCATCTTTGGGCCTTTGGTGCAACTTGAATCCGTCCCTGTTCGTGTTGTTACACCCTCCGACAACACACCGATGAGGCATGATGTCTCCAAGGTACAGAAAACAGTCGAAAAAACGGAAAATAACAGAGCTGATGTGACTCGGTGTTTGAGAAAATGGCGGATTGCTTCCCGATGTGACGTCATCGCTTTGAGAGCGAATAATAGAAAAGGCGTTTAATTCGCCAAAATTCACCCATTTAGAGTTCGGAAATCGGTTAAAAAAAAAAAAAAGGTCTTTTTTCTGCAACATCAAGGTATATATTGACGCTTACATAGGTCTGGTGATAATGTTCCCCTTTAAAAAATGCTCCAGGGAGCCAGTAGGGCAGCACTAAAGAGCCGCATGCAGCTCGAGAGCCGCGGGTTGCTGACCCCCGATCTCGTTATTCACATTATTTACACATTACTTTGGCATTTTTGCTTTGATGGCTCTGACATGAGACTTCCTGGCAAATTTCTGAGCAGCTCGCATTTTCCTTTTGGTTTCTGCTTTAGTGGATTCTGCCTTGGATTTTATTGCCAATGTCTGTCTCTCCGACTCCCTCTCCACTTCCAACTGCTCCAAATGCAAATATCATGCAAAATCATAGCGTACAAACAATGTTTATTCTATTAGCCAACTTCCTTTATCTGAATAGCCATTTGTGATTTATAGCATGACATAAATATCTTGCAGTCATGTTTCAAAATGATTCAACTATTCAATGTCAAAATATAAACCGTAGAAATAATGAACAAAATGTCAGCTTGTTCTAAAACCACTGAAAATGAAATGTAGCATTTAGACAGGCTGTACTGTAGTAAAAGTCATCACATGTCTGCCACAATCATGTGTGTTTCTTAAATGTGTATTCCACGTCTTCCATGTCGAGAGCAGTTTTGATTTGGACTTGCATGGTAAACTAAAATGAATGTGTTGGCCATTGCTTTATCCAGACGCATACATTTGTCCAAATGTGGCAAAGTTGACGCTTTGTTGGTTTCCTGGACGTCGTCTACATCGCTATAAGAAAAATCTAAAGAAGAGAATCCCTCTGCCATATTCCACTAGTTTTTTTTAATATATAAATCGCCCGCTTGAGTATTTACTCTTCTCAGTTTCTTTGCAATCATTTGGGATGTCTGTTGTGATTTCCCTTCCTGGTTCCATGACCCGCTCTATCTTGCCTCTGATTGGCCTGTCCCTAATGTTTTGCCCTAATCTTAACCAATCGTGACTCATCATAGTAAACCAAGCAACCAATCATGGACTTTCTTATACGTAAACCAACCAATCATTGATTTTTCCCGTGTATTTTGTCGCCTGCCCGTGGAGTTGCACAAGTCCATTCCTCTTCTGCCAATCTCCCTCTTCTTTTGTAGCATGTAGCTTAGCTAACCGCTACATGAGTCTAAAAAAACTACGCTATGGAAACGCTACTTTTTAAACAAGTAGCAATTTCCGTAGCTACTGCCAAGCTACTGGGGAAATGTAGTTAAGCTACATAGCTTCGATTTTTAAGTTAATCATTTTTAATGGAAAACCGTAGTTTTTAACCACTGCAGCCGCAAACCGGAATGGATTATCAAAAACCGTACTCATTACGGGAAAACCGTAGTTGTTGACAGGTATGACAAAGATGGATCAATAATTTTACACATTGCAGGTCTGAAAAAACAAAGAAAAATTGAAAATATTTTTTATAATTTTACAGAGATGAAAAAAGACGGATTTCCGATTAGACGGAAAAATAATCCGAAAGAATCGGTTTATTTGTAACTTGATATAACTTAGTTCAACAGAATACAGCAGAGATTGAACGGCAAACATCAATGGGTCTAGTCGACCTTTCCCTCAAAAAAACCCCAAAAAAACGGGGTAAATCGGAACGAGAAAGTTCAAATCCTAATACACGTCATGAGAATAAAAAGTTATCTTCATTTCTGGCCTTCAATGAGCTATTTGAACCCTTCTCTATGATAGAATTATCTATCCAATGTACATTTTCAAAAGTGCATAGGTTTGACACACCCTGGGCGGTGTCATAATTGTCATGTTGGAGAGTTGAGTTTAAAATTAAGAGCTCAATTGAAACAAACGGTAGGAATGTCTTTCCTCTGTAGGGTGGCTCAGTTTAGATTACAGTGGTACCTCAATTTAAAGGGGAGCTGCACGTTTTGGGGAAATATTGCCTATCATTCATAATCCTTATGCAAGACAAGAACACATTTCTTTTTTTATGCACTGTAATTCATAATATACAAGCAGTAGTAGGCAAGTACGAGGTGGCTAATGTAGCAAATGGGAGTATTCTATTGCGTTCATAATGACCTCTAAAAAATATCCAGAAATCGCCAACAGTACTCCATTTAAATCTAGTGTACTGAATATATATATATATATATATATATATATATATATATAAAAATCGATTTAAACTATTATACAAACATCAGGTCTGGTTCAAATATAGAGATGAGGGTCTTTAATTTGACCTGCTTTTGTACTCTGACTCAAAGTGTTAACATGTGCTCAATCTTTCCTTACCATTATTGCTATGTTGTCTATTACCATTGTTGCTATGTTGTCTATTACCATTGTTGGTATTTTCATTCTTCCTACATTGTTGATACAAATTATTGTTACAGCGTAATAATTATTGTTACCTGTGGTAATGCCACTATGATACAACATTTGTATTATAATCGTTGAACAAAGTAATAGTGAAGCTCAATGGAATATTCACTGAAAATGAGAACTGGGGGTGGGATTAAATACGTTATCTTCTTCCCACTCCCTTTCAGGCAAAACTGGACCATCATGCATTACATACTGTACATTACCTTTCGCATTATATTACTTTGTTATGTGTTGTCAACCTTGTACTTTTTTTATGTCATTGCCTGAAATAAATTAATGAATGAAAAATGAATTAATATTAACCAAGTATTAGCGATATTATTATTACCGTATTTTTCGGTATCATTACCTGCCGAAAATGCATAATAAAGAAGGAAAAAAACACATATAAATTACACTGGAGCCCGGCCAAACTATGAAAAAAACTGCGACTTATAGTCCGAAAAATACGGTATATGCTTTAACGCAGACAAACTACTTTAGTAAAAGTAAAAGGGGTGGGGGGGTCGCACTAATATACAATGAAAACTTTAACCTTACTCCTAACCTAAATAATAAATACAAATCGTTTGAGGTGCTTACTATGAGGTCTGTCGCACCGCTGCCTCTCGATATGGCTGTTATCTACCGCCCCCCAGGGCCCTACTCGGACTTTATTAATGAATTCTCAGAGTTCGTTGCTGATCTAGTGACGCACGCAGACAATATAATCATAATGGGGGACTTTAATATCCATATGAATACCCCATCGGACCCTCAGTGCGTGGCGCTCCAGACTATAATTGATAGCTGTGGTCTTACACAAATAATAAATGAACCTACACATCGCAACGGCAATACGATAGATCTAGTGCTGGTCAGGGGTGTCACCACCTCCAAAGTTATGGTACTCCCGTATACTAAAGTAATGTCCGATCATTACCTTATAAAATTCGAAGTTCTGACTCATTGTCAACAAACTAATAATAATAATAACTGCTATAGCAGCCGCAACATTAATGCTGCCACAACGATGACTCTTGCTGACCTACTGCCTTCGGTAATGGCACCATTCCCAAATTATGTCGGCTCTATTGATAACCTCACTAACAACTTTGACAATACCCTGCGCAAAACCATTGATAGTATAACACCGCTAAAACAAAAAAGGGCCCCTAAAAGGCGCACCCCATGGTTTACAGAGGAAACCAGAGCTCATAAATTATCATGTAGAAAGTTGGAACGCAAATGGCGCGCGACCAAGCTTGAGGTTTTCCATCAAGCATGGAGTGATAGTTTAATATCGTACAAACGCATGCTTACCTTAGCTAAAGCTAAATATTACTCAAATCTCATCCGCTTCAACAAAAACGACCCTAAATGTTTGTTTACTACAGTAGCATCGCTAACCCAACAAGGGACTCCTCCCAATAGCTCCACCCACTCGGCAGATGACTTTATGAATTTCTTTAATAAGAAAATTGAACTCATTAGAAAGGAGATTAAAGACAACGCATCCCAGCTACAACTGGGTTCTATGAACACAGATACAACTGTATCTACGACGGATACTGCAATACGAAATAGTCTCTCTCTTTTTGATTAAATAACATTAGAGGAACTATTACAGCGTGTAAGTGGGATAAAACAAACAACATGTTTACTTGACCCACTTCCTGGGAAACTTATCAAGGAGCTTTTTGTATTATTAGGTCCATCAGTGCTAAATATTATAAACTTATCACTTTCCTCTGGCACTGTTCCCCTAGCATTCAAGAAAGCGGTTATTCATCCTCTGCTCAAAAGACCTAACCTTGATCCTGACCTCATGGTAAACTACCGACCGGTGTCCCACCTTCCCTTTAGTTCGAAAATCCTCGAAAAAATTGTCGCACAGCAGCTAAATGAACACTTAGTGTCTAACAATCTCTGTGAACCTTTTCAATCCGGTTTCAGGGCAAATCACTCTACGGAGACAGCCCTCGCAAAAATGACTAATGATCTACTGCTAACGATGGATTCTGATGAGTCATCTATGTTGCTGCTTCTTGATCTTAGCGCTGCTTTCGATACCGTCGATCATAATATTTTATTAGAGCGTATCAAAACACGTATTGGTATGTCAGACTTAGCTTTGTCGTGGTTTAACTCTTATCTTACTGACAGGATGCAGTGCGTCTCCCATAATAATGTGACCTCGGACTATGTTAAGGTAACGTGCGGAGTCCCTCAGGGTTCGGTTCTTGGCCCTGCACTCTTTAGTATTTACATGCTGCCGCTAGGCGACATCATACGCAAATACGGTGTTAGCTTTCATTGTTATGCTGATGACACCCAACTCTACATGCCCCTAAAGCTGACCAGCACGCCGGATTGTAGTCAGCTGGAGGCGTGTCTTAATGAAATTAAACAATGGATGTCCGCTAACTTCCTGCAACTCAACGCCAAGAAAACGGAAATGCTGATTATCGGTCCTGCTAAACACCGACATTTATTTAATAGTACCACCTTAACATTTGACAACCAAACAATTACACAAGGCGAATCAGTAAAGAATCTGGGTATTATCTTCGACCCAACTCTCTCGTTTGAATCACACATTAAGAGTGTTACTAAAACGGCCTTCTTTCATCTCCGTAATATCGCAAAATTCGTTCTATTTTATCCACTAGCGACGCTGAGATCATTATTCATGCGTTCGTTACGTCTCGTCTCGACTACTGTAACGTATTATTTTCGGGTCTCCCTATGTCTAGCATTAAAAAATTACAGTTGGTACAAAATGCGGCTGCTAGACTTTTGACAAGAACAAGAAAGTTTGATCATATTACGCCTATACTGGCTCACCTGCACTGGCTTCCTGTGCACTTAAGATGTGACTTTAAGGTTTTACTACTTACGTATAAAATACTACACGGTCTAGCTCCGTCCTGTCTTGTCAATTGCATTGTACCATATGTCCCGGCAAGAAATCTGCGTTCAAAGAACTCCGGCTTATTAGTGATTCCCAGAGCCCAAAAAAAGTCTGCGGGCTATAGAGCGTTTTCTATTCGGGCTCCAGTACTCTGGAATGCCCTCCCGGTAACAATTAGAGATGCTACCTCAGTAGAAGCATTTAAGTCCCATCTTAAAACTCATTTGTATACTCTAGCCTTTAAATAGCCCCCCTGTTAGACCAGTTGATCTGCCGTTTCTTTTCTTTTCTCCTCTGCTCCCCTTCTCCTTGAGGGGGTGGGGGGGCACAGGTCCGGTGGCCATGGATGAAGTGCTGGCTGTCCAGAGTCGGGACCCGGGGTGGACCGCTCGCATGTGCATCGGCTGGGAACATCTCTGCGCTGCTGACCCGTCTCCGCTCGGGATGGTGTCCTGCTGGCCCCACTATGGACTGGACTCTTACTATTATGTTGGATCTACTATGGACTGGACTCTCACAATATTATGTCAGACCCACTCGACATCCATTGCTTTCGGTCTCCCCTAGAGGGGGGGGGTTACCCACATATGCGGTCCTCTCCAAGGTTTCTCATAGTCATTCACATCGACGTCCCACTGGGGTGAGTTTTTCCTTGCCCGTATGTGGGCTTTGTACCGAGGATGTCGTTGTGGCTTGTGCAGCCCTTTGAGACACTTGTGATTTAGGGCTATATAAATAAAGATTGATTGAGATTGATTGATAGTAACACAGTGATCACAGAGAGACAACCAGCTTATGCAGCTATTGACGTACCTGCCTCTGAGTTGAAAGGTAATACTAGATTCTAAATCATGCCTCACTTGTATAGTAGAAGGTTGTTGCTATAAACCAAAAAGTTGGTCAACTTTGACATTCAACTCTGAAGACCCGGGATAAAAAATAGACTTTGTTGATACTTTTTTTTTTTTTTTTTTTTACTTGCGGTAGGATTGGGATTTATTAGTCACTTAAATAAATGATGAACATCCCATCAGCCGGCATACCAGTGAGAGCAGACATTGTACAGTAAGAGCTAGTAAGAGTTACTAAGATCCAAACATCACGCGGTAAACCGTGTGTGCAATTTATAAAATGTTGCGTACAATTAGTGGGTGTATTGCATGAGATTCACCAACACTGTATGTGCAATTGAAAAGTGGCATAGGCCACCTTATTTAAATTAGGATTTTGTGTGTACTATTGCTTGGATTTACATGACATCACGCCCAGCTCATTAAATATGCACGGTGGTCAAGCAGCGACTGTTTTTAATGGGTACTATGCACCTTTCTCGAAGAAAATGCCCATAAAAAACATTTTGCTGTACGAACCGTTCAAATTTCAAAAAGGACAAATTGTTTCTTCAGAGTTCCTTTGAAAGAAAATCAAGAAGGGCCAAAGAGTGCAAGATTTTACAAAAGATGACGAGAAAAGTGGCACGCACTACAGTCCAAGGGAGCAGTCGAATAATGCACAAGTTTGCAGTGACCATTTTGTTAAAGGTTTGATATATTTAATATACTTTACTTTTTCAGCTTCCCATTTAAGTAATCTCTTGATATTGTTTGTATTTAAATTTTTAACAAACAGAAACCAGAAAGTGATACTTTCTCAGGAAAGGTACTCCTACATCTCCCCTCTTTATTTTGTACACAAATGTATTACAGTACATATGATAACAAGACAAAAATCAAATATGGTGATGATTCAGTAATTGTTGGTTTATTAAAGTAAATCGATATTTACTTTAGCTATTAAATTGATTTAAATTCATTTCAATGAAAGGTGTTGATTGTAGACAAGTGTTTTGAGTTCAGAGCGTCATCACGGAACCAATTAAGCTCGCAAATTAAGGAACTACAGTATTCTTAAAGAAAAGAGTACAGGCACAATTCTCGATGTATTGTGTACCTGAATGTTTTTCAACCTTATTTTGAGCCAAGGCACATTTTTTGCGTTAAAAAAAAAAATCCGGAGGCACACCACCAGCAGAAATCATTAAAAAACTAAACTCAGTTGACAGTAAAAAATCCGTCGTCGCAATTATAAATAAATAAATGGGTTGTACTTGTATAGCGCTTTTCTACCTTCAAGGTACTCAAAGCGCTTTGACACTACTTCCACATTTACCCATTCACACACTGATGGAGGGAGCTGCCATGCAAGGCGCTAACCAGCACCCATCAGGAGCAAGGGTGAAGTGTCTTGCTCAGGACACAACGGACATGACGAGGTTGGTACTAGGTGGGGATTGAACCAGGGACCCTCGGGTTGCGCACGGCCATTCTTCCACTGCGCCACGCCGTCCCTAATAATAATGGATATGACTTTAAACCATAACCAAGCACGCATCACTATAGCTCTTGTCTCATAGTAGGTGTACTGTCACGACCTGTCACATCACGCTGTGACTTATTGAGTTTTTTGCCGTTTTCCTGTGTGTAGTGTTTTAGTTCTTGTCTTGCGCTACTATTTTGGTGGCTTTTTCTCTTGTTTGGGTATTCTCCTGTAGCAGTTTCATGTCTTCCTTTGAGCGATATTTCCCGTATGTACTTAGTTTTAGCAATCGAGAATATTTCAGCTGTTTTTATCCTTCTTACTGGGCACATTGTTGATTGTCATGTCATGTTCGGATGTACATTGTGGACGCCGTCTTTGCTCCACAGTAAGTCTTTGCTGTCGTCCAGCATTCTATTTTTGTTTACTTAGTAGCTAGTTCAGTTTTAGTTTAGTTCTGCGTAGCCTTCCCTAAGCTTCAATGCCTTATCTTAGGGGCACTCACTTTTTGTTTATTTTTGGTTTTAGCATTCGACACCTTTTAACCTGCATGTTGCCTCCCGCTGTTTACGTCATCTACAAAGCAATTAGCTATTGGCTGCCACACGGTTACTCTGCTGAGCTCTAGACAGCACCGACACTCAACAACACATACCGTATTTTTCGGAGTATAAGTCGCACCTGCCAAAAATGCATAATAAATAAGG